>NC_064621.1:436580920-436880920 GCF_023898315.1 Schistocerca nitens
CTTCTTTTCTGATGCTATCACAAAATCCCTTCATCATAATGACAGATGTGTTATCAAATAGTTTGGTGTAGATTTTCTAAAGCATGTTTTGCCACAGCAGATTTTTCAAAACAGTGTAGGCACAAGCACATCTTGTGTTCCATCTGGCATTGCTGCACAGTGCATAGTGTTTGACCGACATAGTAGCTACCACACTGACATGGAATTTGGACACTCAAAATGTTCTAAACCGAAGATTGTCCTTCACAGGCCTTATGAGATGACATATTTTTGCTGGGGGCCAGAACACTAATGAGCTGTTATGTCTCTTCAGGAGCCGGCTAGTCTTTCCTGACACTGTGCCACAGGAAGGCAAAAACACAAGTTTCTTGTTCTCTTCTTTGGTGTTTTTTTCCCTGCGTGTGTCACCAGGAACAGATTGATACCTGGCAGTGATTATAGCTATTTTCCCGGAAGCCTTTTTGGAGGTGGCTTAGTTCAAGTGACAGATTTTCAGCATCTGAGATGACCTTTGCTTGGTGGACGAGGATGTTCAGAATGCCATGTTTTTTGCCAAATGGTGGTGTCTAAGAGGGTACAGATACTGATTCATGTGTGTAGGTTTCCTGTATCCACTGTGTCTGAGGCAGCCATTAGTTTTCCAGTGAACAAGGACATCAAGGAAGGGCAGTGCACCATCTATCTCTGCTTCCATCGTAAACCTAATGTGTTTGTGAATGCCATTCAGGTATTCTAAGAATTCTCCCTGTTTTATACATCTGTAGAGCTATATGGTAAAGCTGTGATTGACATAATTGTGTGCATCACATAGAGAACATCGATTTCATCAACCATATTAAACATGTGTGTCTTGAGCAAAGCGATATAATGCTTATTTTTGATGTGGTCTCCCAATTTATTCATGTTACTATCAGAGACTGCATATATCTCCGCTCCCAGTTATTTGATAGTATGATTGTGGGATTGTTTAAGCTCATGTTGACATCATTGTATTTCTTATACTGTGGCCAGTATTTTGACCAGTTGTTCAACATGGTGATGGGAAGACCGTTAGCTCCGTCCATAGCCAGCGGTTTTGCAGAGAAATGTGAAGACTTCGTTTTGGACAGGGCTCCAGATTTCTTTTATGGTTATGTTGACGACACCTTTATCATCCTGGCCCACAGATGTGAAAAAATGGGACATTTCTTAGAACACATGAGTGGCATTTATGACCGAGTTAGCTTTACTGTGGAATTAAAGATAGATGAATCATTGCACTTCCATGATGTCCTAGTTTGCTAGAAAACTAATGGATGCATCAGTCATGGTGGGTACAAGAAACCTACATACATGGATCAGTATCTGCACTCTCTTAGACATCACCATCTGGCTTAAAACAGTGGCATTCTGAACTACCTCATCCACCACGCTAAAGTCATCTCAGATGATGAAAATGCGCCACTAACATCTTAGCCACCTCTAGAAAGACTTCCAGGAAAATGACTACAATCACCACCAGATATGACAGGCTATTTCTGGTGAAATGTGCAGGAAAACCACCACTGAAGAAATAGAATAAGAAACCACCTCCGAAGAAGAGAACTAGAAACTTTTTGTCTTTCTGTGACAGTATCGGGGAAAGACTATCCGGCTCCTGAAGAGAGAAGACATTTTATCGTTGTTCCGCCCCCAAGCAAAAATATGTCAGCTCATAAGGCCTATGAAGGGCAACGTACGGCTTAGAACATATGGAGTGTACAAAATACCTTATCAGTGTGACACCTACTATGTCGCTCTGTTCAGTCTGAAGCAATGCCAGACAGACACCAATAATACTGCCATCTTTAAGACTTGCTAGAGTGTCCCTCCCCCGTGCACTCTCCCCCTCCCCCATGCACTCTCCCCCTCCCCCGTGCACTCTCCCCCTCCCCCGTGCACTCTCCCCCTCCCCCGTGCGCTCTCCCCCTCCCCCGTGCGCTCTCCCCCTCCCCCGTGTGCTCTCCCCCTCCCCCGTGCGCTCTCCCCCTCCCCCGTGTGCTCTCCCCCTCCCCCGTGTGCTCTCCCCCTCCCCCGTGTGCTCTCCCCCTCCCCCGTGCGCTCTCCCCCTCCCCCGTGCGCTCTCCCCCTCCCCCGTGCGCTCTCCCCCTCCCCCGTGCGCTCTCCCCCTCCCCCGTTCGCTCTCCCCCTCCCCCGTTCGCTCTCCCCCTCCCCCGTTCGCTCTCCCCCTCCCCCGTTCGCTCTCCCCCTCCCCCGTTCGCTCTCCCCCTACCCCGTTCGCTCTCCCCCTCCCCCGTTCGCTCTCCCCCTCCCCCGTTCGCTCCCCCCCCTCCGCCGTTGGCTCTCCCCCCCCTCCGCCGTTGGCTCTCCCCCCCCTCCGCCGTTGGCTCTCCCCCCCTCCGCCGTTGGCTCTCCCCCCCTCCGCCGTTGGCTCTCCCCCCCTCCGCCGTTGGCTCTCCCCCCCTCCGCCGTTGGCTCTCCCCCCCTCCGCCGTTGGCTCTCCCCCCCTCCGCCGTTGGCTCTCCCCCCCTCCGCCGTTGGCTCTCCCCCCCTCCGCCGTTGGCTCTCCCCCCCTCCGCCGTTGGCTCTCCCCCCCTCCGCCGTTGGCTCTCCCCCCCTCCGCCGTTGGCTCTCCCCCCCTCCGCCGTTGGCTCTCCCCCCCTCCGCCGTTGGCTCTCCCCCCCCTCCGCCGTTGGCTCTCCCCCCCTCCGCCGTTGGCTCTCCCCCCCTCCGCCGTTGGCTCTCCCCCCCTCCGCCGTTGGCTCTCCCCCCCTCCTCCGTTGGCTCTCCCCCCCTCCTCCGTTGGCTCTCCCCCCCTCCGCCGTTGGCTCTCCCCCCCTCCGCCGTTGGCTCTCCCCCCCTCCGCCGTTGGCTCTCCCCCCCTCCGCCGTTGGCTCTCCCCCCCTCCGCCGTTGGCTCTCCCCCCCTCCGCCGTTGGCTCTCCCCCCCTCCGCCGTTGGCTCTCCCCCCCTCCGCCGTTGGCTCTCCCCCCCTCCGCCGTTGGCTCTCCCCCCCTCCGCCGTTGGCTCTCCCCCCCTCCGCCGTTGGCTCTCCCCCCCTCCGCCGTTGGCTCTCCCCCCCTCCGCCGTTGGCTCTCCCCCCCTCCGCCGTTGGCTCTCCCCCCCTCCGCCGTTGGCTCTCCCCCCCTCCGCCGTTGGCTCTCCCCCCCTCCGCCGTTGGCTCTCCCCCCCTCCGCCGTTGGCTCTCCCCCCCTCCGCCGTTGGCTCTCCCCCCCTCCGCCGTTGGCTCTCCCCCCCTCCGCCGTTGGCTCTCCCCCCCTCCGCCGTTGGCTCTCCCCCCCTCCGCCGTTGGCTCTCCCCCCCTCCGCCGTTGGCTCTCCCCCCCTCCGCCGTTGGCTCTCCCCCCCTCCGCCGTTGGCTCTCCCCCCCTCCGCCGTTGGCTCTCCCCCCCTCCGCCGTTGGCTCTCCCCCCCTCCGCCGTTGGCTCTCCCCCCCTCCGCCGTTGGCTCTCCCCCCCTCCGCCGTTGGCTCTCCCCCCCTCCGCCGTTGGCTCTCCCCCCCTCCGCCGTTGGCTCTCCCCCCCTCCGCCGTTGGCTCTCCCCCCCTCCGCCGTTGGCTCTCCCCCCCTCCGCCGTTGGCTCTCCCCCCCTCCGCCGTTGGCTCTCCCCCCCTCCGCCGTTGGCTCTCCCCCCCTCCGCCGTTGGCTCTCCCCCCCTCCGCCGTTGGCTCTCCCCCCCTCCGCCGTTGGCTCTCCCCCCCTCCGCCGTTGGCTCTCCCCCCCTCCGCCGTTGGCGCTCCCCCCTCCGCCGTTGGCGCTCCCCCCCTCCGCCGTTGGCTCTCCCCCCCTCCGCCGTTGGCTCTCCCCCCCTCCGCCGTTGTCTCTCCCCCCCTCCGCCGTTGGCTCTCCCCCTCCGCCGTTGGCTCTCCCCCTCCGCCGTTGGCTCTCCCCCTCCCTTTCTCAGCCATGGACAATGTCATCCTCCAGTGGAACTGCGGCGGTTTCTTCCACCATCTTGCTGAGCTCCGACAACTTCTCAGCCTTCACCCTTTCTTCTGCATTGCTCTTCAAGAAACTTGGTTTCCAGCGATGCGAAGCTCCGCCCTCCGTGGCTATCGGGGTTATTATAAGAACTGGGCAGCTTATCTGGTGGCGTCTGCATCTATGTCCTTCACTCTCTTCACAGTGAGTCTGTCCCTCTACAAACACCTTTAGAGGCTGTCGCTGTTCGGGTGTGGACGCCACAGGCTGTTACTGTCTGCAGTCTGTATCTTCCACTGGATGGTGATGTCACGCAGCATATCCTGGCTGCACTGATAGCCCAATTGCCGCCACCTTTCCTGTTACTGGGCAACTTCAACGCCAATAACCCTCTTTGGGGTGCGTCAGTGGCCACAGGTCAAGTGCCACTATTGAGTATGTATTGGCACAGCTCAACCTTTCCATTTTAAATGATGGTGCCTTCACACATTTCAGTACGGTGCATGGCACTTACTCAGCCATCGACCTTTTGATGTGCAGCCCTAGCCTCTTACTGTCTGTCCAATGGAGTGTGCATGACGACCTGTGTGGTAGTGACCACTTTCTAATCTTTCTGTCACTGCCACAGCATCACTCTTCCGGGTGCCCTTGCAGATGGGCCATGAATAAGGCTGACTGGGACTTGTTCTCCTCCGTGGCCGCTATTGCGCCTCTTTCTAATGAAGCCATTGATGCGATGGTTCACTTGGTCATCACCGGCATCGTTACTGCCGTAGAATCTGCCATTACCCGTTCTTCTGGGTCCCTTCGGAGGAGAACTGTGCCTTGGTGGTCGCCTGCGATCGCCGAGGTGATAAGAGATCGCCGGCGGGCGCTCCAGTGTCACAAGCGACATCCCTCAATAGAGCACCTCATCGCCTTTAAACGGCTGCGTGCGGGGGCCCGCCGCCTTATTCGCCAACACAAGTAAGAGTGCTGGGAACGGTATGTCTCCACCATTGGCCTTCATATCTCTCCATCACATGTGTGGGCCACGATTAGGCGCCTCTATGGCTATCGGACCCCTGTCAGCGTCCCTGTGCTCTCAATGAATAGAGCCGTTTGTACTGACTCCGACATCATTAAAAACTGCGTGGCAGACCATTTTGCTCTCTGTTCTGCTTCTGTGAATTACCCACTGGCCTTCCGCTCCATTAAAGAGCGGTTGAAACTTTGTAGCCTTTCATTTCACACCTGCCATCCTGAATCCTACAATGTCCCATACACTGAGTGGGAATTCCACAGTGCCCTAGCCGCTTGCCAGCTCGCATCCACTGTCAGATGCTGAAACACCTCTCAGTGGACTGCCAGCGATGCCTCCTCGACCTTTACAACCGTATCTGGGTCAAGGGTGAGTTTTTGTCGCAATGGCTGGAAAGCATTGTTATCCCCGTTTTGAAACCTGGCAAGAACCCATTGGAGGTGGACAGCTACTGCCCCATTAGCCTCACCAACGTTCTTTGCAAGTTTCTCGAACGCATGGTGAGCCGGCGGTTGAGTTGGGTACTCAAGTCTCGGGGCCTCCTGGCTCCTCTTCAGGGAGGGTTCCGTAAAGGCAGCTCTGCCACCGACAATCTGGTGAGCCTAGAGTCAACCATCCGTACAGCCTTTGCCCGCCGTCAGCACCTGGTCGCTGTCTTTATCGACATGCGGAAGGTGTACGATATGACATGGCATCATCACATCCTCTCTACGCTTCATGGTTGTCGTCTTTGGGGTCCACTGCCGATTTTCATCCGAAATTTTCTGTCGCATTGTACCTTCCGCGTGCAAGTCACGGTCTCCCATAGTTCCTCCCGAGTCCAGGAGAACGGGGTACCACAGGGATCTGTCCTCAGTGTCTGCCTGTTTTTTAATTGCAATTAACAGGCTCGCTGCAGCGGTGGGAACGTCTGTCTCAGCTTCGCTGTATGCTGACGACTTCTGCCTCTACTATAGCTCCATTGGCATTGCAGCGCTGAACGTCAGCTGCAGGGCACTATCCACAAAGCGCAGCCTTGGGCTGTAGCGCATGGCTTCCAGTTTTCGGCTGCCAAGACCTGCGTTGTGCATTACTGCCGGCGACGAACAGTTCACACTGAACTGTGGCTTTATCTTGCCGGCGAACTTCTTGCTGTCGTGGAGGCACATGTGTTTTTGGGTGTGGTTTTTGATGCCCGGTTGACTTGGCTCCCACATATTTGGCAGCTTAAACAGATGTGTTGGCGGCATCTTAATGCTCTACGATGCTTGAGCCACACCAGCTGGGGCGCTGACCGGTCTACCCTCTTACGGCTCTACCTGGCGTTAATCCAGTCCCATCTGGATTATGGGAACCTGGCTTATGGTTCAGCATCCCCATCTGCGTTGCGGGTGCTGGACCTAAATCCTTCACAGTGGGATCCGACTTGCCACTGGAGCTTTCCAGACCAGCCCTGTGGACAGCATACTTATGGTGGCAAGTGTCCCTCCACTGTGGTTACGGCGCCAACTTTTACTGGCCGCTTATGCTACGCCAGTTTGTAGCTTGCCCGGGCATCCTAATTATCATCTCCTGTTCCCTCAGTCGGTGGTCCATCTCCCAGAACATCGGTCCCGGTCGGGTTGTACAATAGCGGTCCACGTCAGTGAGCTTCCCCCCGGGCTTGCGGTTTTCGCTCTTCCACCTCCCTTCCAGACTCCTCTGTGTACACCCCCGTGGTGTGTACCCGCCCTTGCCTTCGGCTCGAATTGGCACAAGGCCCGAAGGACTCAGACCCTCCGGAGGCCTTCCACCGTTGCTTTCTTTCCTTCCTTGCCATGTATCAGGGCTCTGGCGTTGTTTACACTGACGGTTCGATGGTTGCTGGTCGTGTCGGTTATGCCCTCACTCTAGGGGACCATTACGAACAACATTCATTGCCGGCTGGCTGCAGCATTTTCACTGCTGAGCTGATCGCCATCTTTTGTGCCCTAGAGTATATCCGATCCTGTTCAGGTGAGTCCTTCGTTATCTGTAGCAACTCCCTGAGTGGCTTACGAGCTATCGACCAGTGCTTCCCTTGCTCTCGTCTGGTGATAGCTGTCCAGGAGTCCCTCCATACTCTTGCCCGTTGCGGCCGCTCTGTGGTCTTTGTGTCGACCCCAGGCCATGTTGGGATACCAGACAGCGAACATATAGACCGCCTGGCCAAACAGGCCACCTGTAAGCCATCTCTGGACGTTGGCCTCCCGGAGACTGACTTGCGAGCGGTCTTACGCCGCAAAATTTTCAGACTTTGGGACACTGAATGGCGCGCCCTGCCTTCACGAAACAAACTTTGGGCCATCAAGGAGGCTACCGGTGTGTGGCGCTCCTCCTTGTGGGTCTCTCGCAAGGAGTCTGTTGTCCTCTGCCAGCTGCACATTGGGCACACATGGATGACGCACGGCCACTTATTGCGACGTGAGGACCCACCTTTATGTCGCTGTGGATCCGTTTTGACGGTGGTCCACATTTTGTTGGAGTGTCCCCTTTTAGCTGTGCTCCGGCAGACATTTGCACTGCCTGACACACTCCCTGCCCTTTTAACAAATCACACTGCCATGGCAGGCTTAGTTTTGCGTTTTATTCGGGCAGGGTTTTTTTTATCACTTAATCTGAGTGTTTGTTATGTTTTTTGTGTTTAGTCTGGCCTTTGGCGTACGATTTTAGACTGAGCTTTTAATGTGTTTCTCGGTAGTTGGCTTTTCCTTTTTTGTCTCTATGGTCGGCCAACCACTGTCACACACTGTGTGATTTTAATTTCTTTTGTCTGGTCTCTGTCTGTCTTTCTTGTCCTGTGTCGTCTGTCATCTTTTCCATTGTTCATTTTTATTCTGTGTGGGTGTTTTCAAGTTTTGGAAAAAGGGACCGATGAGCGTAGCAGTCTGGTCCCTTTAATCCCACAAACCAACCCATCCCGCGCGCACTCTCACTGCCCCCATCCCGCGTGCACTCTCACTGCCACCATCCCGCGTGCACTCTCACTGCCACCATCCCGCGCGCACTCTCACTGCCACCATCCCGCGCGCACTCTCACTGCCCCCATCCCGCGCACACTCTCACTGTCCCCATCCCGTGCACACTCTTCTCCCTCCACCTCCTGACTGGATGCACCCAGTGTGTAACTTAAGAGAGTTGTTGTTGCATTTTTCATATTATAGCATTATAAACAGTTATGCAGTTGCATTGTTTGCTTGAAAAAGTCTGAGCTAATACTACAATATGGTTTTCCTTTGTTACAGTGGATTGGAGAGTTCGACCTCTTGTGTTAATTGTTAAACTTTGGGCCCATGCCCATAACATAAATGACGCTAAGAACATGACAATATCAAGTTATTCCTTAGTGTTGATGGTAATTCACTTTTTGCAATGTAAGTATTAAATTAAAATAATCTGGATACTAGTGCATGAAAAATAGAGGTTTAAATTTTATTTTGTTGATAACAATCAGAATTAAAAAAAAAAATTGTGTGCTGTAAAAATAAATGGTATTCTTACAGCTGCTGAAATGATTTTCTGTACTTTTTGTGATGTGAAAAATGCTTCATATTAGTTGTTCATCTCTGGTGTCCTATCCTCTTCCAGGCTCGGAGTGCTACAAGACAGGATATGCCACTTTGTTTTACAATATACCATCTTCTACAGCTTTGGTACCCATAATTGCATATGTTGTTGGAGTATTCAAAATTTACTGATTGCCTACCAGGACAGTATCTTACCCAGAAACAGGTTCCATGATCCCTTTTTTTGTGTGTGTGCCCCCCCTCCCCCTCCCCTCTAATGAATGTATTGCTGCAGTGAACTTAGCAATAAACCTATACTCTTGTTCTCAACTATTACCACTTAGATTTTATAAACCTGAAAGACAGCATTCACCAAGCTTTTGACTACCTCAAAGTTCTTGATTTAGTGGATCTCCTACCCCTAATGCTATCATCACCACCTTAAGTAACACACATTCAGCCACCCTACATATGCAGTAGGTTCGTCCATATGCCCGACTCTCTCTCTCTCTCTCTCTCTCTCTCTCTCTCTCTCTCTGTGTGTGTGTGTGTGTGTGTGTGTGTGTGTGTGTGTGTGTGTGTGTGTGTGTAAATTTTACTCCTGACTGCAGAATTCGATTATAGATTAGCAATTTCTGCTCATTTGTGGTGAACAGCAGTTAAGTGCTTTAAATAATTTTAGGAAAGCTGGTGTAGCCTTTGAGAAAACCTTAAAAAGATAGCTGTTGAAGCTCAAAATTATGAGTTACAGATTTTTGAAGATCACCAGTAACAAAATTTCAAGTACACTCGTGCACTGAACTTTGACTAAAATATCCTTAAATTTGAAGTCATTTTTTAGTTTCTTTGTAGCTATGAAGTTTCTGTATTTCACAGTGCTTTCCAGTGAACACAAATCTTAAAGGGAGCCTGCTGGATCACAGTGGATGTATTTATCTTGTACCACTGGGGAACACTTGTCACTCAACTGACAAGCTGTTGTCACTTTGTCTCAAATGAAGTAACATCACATTCTTCTTCCACTTTGTGAGCTGCTAAATTCAATGTTAAACTCAGGATCACTATTGCCGTCCTTTCTAGAAAGCCCTGCCTGAACAATAATACAGGACATATGATGAAAGCGCGCAATTTGTTGTCGAGTATCCAAAGCTGTACACAATGAGAAGGATATCTAATGGCAACTAGCTCAACCAAAAAATGACATCCAGTCTACAAATGTATGACCAAATGCTCTCTGGTGCTGAGCACTTATCAGTGCTGAAACTGATGTAAGCAAAGTTTTATTTTTTCGAAGCTCTGTTCTTAAGCTGCCTTAGTACACTTGGGATTTTGAGTTTCTGTCAAAAGAATAAAAATGTGATAACTTGGGATTTAATGTCAAGGGGTTAAAAAAATCTTACAGCCACTGCAGGTGACACATTCATAAAGGAGATCACTGAGTGATATTGGATACACGGGCAAAAGTGTCAAACATTTGCCGAAAGAATTTGATTATTTAAACATGAGATAATATCTACTCACTATTTGTGAGAAGTTGCTAATGACGGAATAGGAGCAAGAACCAAAAGGTTTGTTGAGCTGTTAGTGACTTTTGAGACAACCCTTACATCATTCATCATTACTGATACCGAACACTTGCTTCATCATTAAGACCTTAGTGATAACCAGGTAAGCACAGTCTGACATCACCACATTTGCTATTACCAAGGAAGACTGAGGCTCTTCTGTATGTGGCATAAAGGATGGTGATTTTTGAGTGCCATGGAACAGTGTATTATCCTGAAATTCTGGCAAAATTAATTTGTACCTAATTTAGTGTATTCATTAAGGAACATGTGCTTCCCATGTGTAACTAAATATAGAGCTCTGGAAGGACTTCATCAGTGTGTGTTAAGTTGGGTGTGACGAACTTTGAATTCCTGATCTTGGAGGCTGTCCAAAGCTGCCAGTTATCAACTGCAATTGCGTTGAAGCTACAAGAAACATGTTTAGGAGTTTCAGTAGCATGCTAAGGTGGGTTAGGGAGAAGGAGAGGGCGGGTGCATTGTAGAAATGATAAAAACCTATCTAGGAGGAGGAGGAGGAGGGAGAACATGTAATCTCTTGAATAGTCTGAATAGTCACATTCCATTGTATTGGCTTGTCCAGGCATGTGATGGCCTTTGTTGACTTATGTTCCACATTTTGTGGATCTTGTTGGCGGTGTGTCTGGGGCATTGGGCTCTAATAGTTCACCTCAACAAATGGTCTCATGTGGTTAATCTGCCTAAAGAGAAAGTGATAAATGGCTACACTTCTTTACTGTGTGTGTGTGTGTGTGTGTGTGTGTGTGTGTGTGTGTGTGTGTGTAGGAGGGGGGGGGGGGGGGGCAGTAGAACATCAAACTTCACGTGATTACAATCTTCTAAAGCTGGGGATAGTCTCTATATTGTCTTGATTGTGTCTTCAACCAGTCTCATTCGTAAAGAGATCAAAAATTTCAAATAAACCTCCCTTAAATCTTTGTCCATGAAACAGTTCTTCAGGGTCAGATGATGTTTAGCTGTGTATTTAATTCTCTCTGGTATTTTTCTTTGCCATGATATATTTGAGTACTTCAGATTTAGGTTACTACAGTAATATTAGTGTTTCTCTAACAGTATGAGTCACAAGAGCGGCTTTTAAAATACCTACATAATGTTTCACACAAGCTACGTTAAAATTTGGATTCTGTAGTGAACTCCCCAGTTCTTTGCATAGTCTAAACAATTAAATAGTGACTGTTACACACAAAAAAAAAAGGCTCAAACTTTTTGGCCTGCTTCATGTAGCCCCACAGGATGGATTGTCTTTCGACTTTGAGGTCTTGCACTCAGTACTTCAGTCTCTGTTTTCTCGACCTGTTGTTCAGTCTTTCCTGAAATGTTTCAAAGATTTTACAATTATACACTCCTGGAAATTGAAATAAGAACACCGTGAATTCATTGTCCCAGGAAGGGGAAACTTTATTGACACATTCCTGGGGTCAGATACATCACATGATCACACTGACAGAACCACAGGCACATAGACACAGGCACCAGAGCATGCACAATGTCGGCACTAGTACAGTGTATATCCACCTTTCGCAGCAATGCAGGCTGCTATTCTCCCATGGAGACGATCGTAGAGATGCTGGATGTAGTCCTGTGGAACGGCTTGCCATGCCATTTCCACCTGGCGCCTCAGTTGGACCAGCGTTCGTGCTGGACGTGCAGACCGCGTGAGACGACGCTTCATCCAGTCCCAAACATGCTCAATGGGGCACAGATCCGGAGATCTTGCTGGCCAGGGTAGTTGACTTACACCTTCTAGAGCACGTTGGGTGGCACGGGATACATGCGGACGTGCATTGTCCTGTTGGAACAGCAAGTTCCCTTGCCGGTCTAGGAATGGTAGAACGATGGGTTCGATGACGGTTTGGATGTACCATGCACTATTCAGTGTCCCCTCGACGATCACCAGTGGTGTACGGCCAGTGTAGGAGATCGCTCCCCACACCATGATGCCGGGTGTTGGCCCTATGTGCCTCGGTCGTATGCAGTCCTGATTGTGGCGCTCACCTGCACGGCACCAAACACGCATACGACCATCATTGGCACCAAGGCAGAAGCGACTCTCATCGCTGAAGACGACACGTCTCCATTCGTCCCTCCATTCACGCCTGTCGCGACACCACTGGAGGCGGGCTGCACGATGTTGGGGCGTGAGCGGAAGACGGCCTAACGGTGTGCGGGACCGTAGCCCAGCTTCATGGAGACGGTTGCGAATGGTCCTCGCCGATACCCCAGGAGCAAGTGTCCCTAATTTGCTGGGAAGTGGCGGTGCAGTCCCCTACGGCACTGCGTAGGATCCTACGGTCTTGGCGTGCATCCGTGCGTCGCTGCGGTCCGGTCCCAGGTCGACGGGCACGTGCACCTTCCGCCGACCACTGGCGACAACATCGATGTACTGTGGAGACCTCACGCCCCACGTGTTGAGCAATTCGGCGGTACGTCCACCCGGCCTCCCGCATGCCCACTATACGCCCTCGCTCAAAGTCCGTCAACTGCACATACGGTTCACGTCCACGCTGTCGCGGCATGCTACCAGTGTTAGACTGCGATGGAGCTCCGTATGCCACGGCAAACTGGCTGACACTGACGGCGGCGGTGCACAAATGCTGCGCAGCTAGCACCATTCGACGGCCAACACCGCGGTTCCTGGTGTGTCCGCTGTGCCGTGCGTGTGATCATTGCTTGTACAGCCCTCTCGCAGTGTCCGGAGCAAGTATGGTGGGTCTGACACACCGGTGTCAATGTGTTCTTTTTTCCATTTCCAGGAGTGTAGTTCATTGGCTCGGACAATTTAGTATAACTTCAGTTTGGATTCATCTTGTCAACACCAAGTGGTAACATAACATCTACATGCACATAATTCTATTTGGTGGGACTTAGCTGCACCATAAAAAAAATATCAGTTCTTGGTGAGTGTCTTAGAAGGGTGTATTTGTTACTAGCACTTACACCCTGCCGTGTAGCAGACTGTACAAACATACAAAAAGCTTTTACTTTGAGCCTCTCTCTGTCAACATAATATACACAAAGAGTAAACTGCTCCTGGCCAGCCACATTTATTGTTAATTATGCCATAATTTATTGAAATGGAAAATGTTTTGGTTGGTGCACAATGTCTTGTGAGAGCCCTAATTACCAGTATTTTGTTGGCATCAATGTGACCTCTCAACACTTCAACCAGATTTTAAGTTCTAAGTTCTAGTACATCATTCCCCCCCCCCCCCCCCCCCCCCCTCATTGAGAAGTTTCATGAGGTTTCCTGTGATTGTTCCATAACCTTTAAGGTTATTTCCTGTTTGGTCCAGAAACTTGTGTGAAGAGATAATTGTTAGTAAAGAGGTTCCAGCTTCCTTCTCATTAGTAGGCATACGTTGCATGAATTGGCTGATGACAGGTATTATGATGTTTTCATGTTTCTGATTAAGTTGTGCAGATTCTCGGTGAAAGTGACTCTTCTGTTGGCTTTCGAACTGTTCTGTTGCTATTTACAGTTACAGAAGCCTTCTTTATCATAAGCAGTTTCTTTATGTGGTGATCTATTGCTCACCATGTTGTGAGACCTAATGCAGTCGTAGAACAACACAGTCATCATTTTCTTCATAAAGTAGCTCCAGATAAGATATAAACCATTCCAATTTACAGGATCTTTCCTTCACAGGAACACGAGACAGCAATGGACAGCATAAATGTGAAGTTATAAGACATTTAATGTTGTCTGACAGGTGGTAGCTTCAAGGATGCGACTGTTTGACTCAGTTAGAAGCAAAAATCGCTATTAATCATAATACTATTTGCATATTTGCACCCATATAGCATAATTTATTGCTGGCTTTGACAGTCGATCATGTACATCTCTAAGTGAATTTGTGGTGGGGAGGCAGCAACAGTATCTGCCCTCCCACCCCACCCCCATGTCCAATGTAGAAGTGGGTGGTGAGTACCCACCAGCCCCTTCCTTTGTCAAAATTTGTGTTGGTTTTGCTGCATAAACAATCACATTTCAAAAGGCAATACTTTATGAAAGATATCCAGCTGTATATGGAAGCGAAATGTGAATGATGAACAGGACAGACAAGAAAAAGACAATGATTTTAAAATGTTGTGTTGTAGAAGAGAGTGGACAGCTATACAGGCAAATTAATTACCAGTGAAGAAATACTAAAATAAATTGTGAATAAATAAGCTTTATGGCACAACCTGACTCAAAAAATGGATACACGATTTGTAACGTATTAGCAACAAGGTTCCACAGCGATTCAGGAATATTTAATATAAATTCAGTCATGGACCAGTAAAGTTTAATTAATTGGGTAATTAATTTTGGTCTTTGATGACCATCTTCAGGACTGAGTAAATCCATTGTACCGAGTTGGCATGCCGGAAAGTAATGGCTCTGAATTTTTTATTCTGTTTTCAATGTTGGTTAGGTATTACACGTTATACATATTACTCAGTCAACTTTCAAGCTTTGCTGTGAGCAAGTTGCAACCCTCAGCCACTAGACGGCTCCGAAACTGAAAGCACAAATGTGAACAATTCGTCTACATAATGAGCACCCTGTCCTACAGGATGACAGTCCCAGACCACACACAACTGCTGCAACACCGGAAAAAGTCTGATGCCTTGGGTTCACTGTAATCGAACATCTTCCATACAATCTTGACTAGCCCCATCCAATTTTCATCTGTTTCCACAACTTAAAGAACACTGTCAAGGAATTCACTTTGATAGTGATGAAGCAGTGCAAGCAAAGGTGAGGTTATGGCTCCGTCAGTAAAGTCAAACCTTCTACAGTGATGCTAACAACAAACTGGTCTCTTATCAGTAGAAATGTGTTCGTCACCAGGGTGCCTGCGTTGAGAAATAAGTATGTTGACATGAAGAAAACAGATATAGAATGTTAATAAGATTTGTTTTATTTAAAACTCTTCAAAAGTTTTCACATATAAAATTCAGATGCATTACTATTCAGCCTGCGCTCATACATAATTTTTGTCATTGTATATGTAGAGGGTACAGTAAGCTTGTTTGGCTGATTAATGTGTGTACCATCTACACTGATCAACCAAAATATTATGGCCATCTACTACCGATAGCCAGGATGCCCACTTTTGGCATAGATAACAGCAGTGACGTGTCATAGCATAGAAGCAATGAGGCCTTGGTAGGTCACTGGAGGGAATTGGCACCACATCTCCACATATGGGTCACATAATTCTTATAAATTCCATGGGTGGGGGGGGAGGGGGGGGCAAGGAGCTCTGATGACATGTTCAATCACATCCGAGATGCGTTCGTTCAGGTTCAGATCTGCAGAGTTGGGGAGGTCAGTGCAACAATTGGAACCCACCATTACGTTCCTTGAACACTCCATAACACTCCTGGCCTTGTGACATGGCACATTATGTTGTTGAAAAATGCCACTGCCGTTGGGAAACTTGATTGTTATGAAGGGGTTAAGAGGTGTCCAACCAGTGTAAGATACTCCTTGGCTGTCATGGTGCCTTGCATGAACTCCGCTGGACACATGGATACCCACATCAGTGTTCTCCAGAGTGTAATGGAACTGCTTGTCTCCATCCCACAGTACAGGCATTAAGGAGCTGTTCCCCTGGCAGACACAGATTTGCACCCTCCTACTGGCATAATGAAGAAGGTATTGGGATTCATCAGACCATGCTATGCACTATCACTGTTGGTGACGTGCCCATTTCACTCGTAGTTGCTGAAGTTGTCGTGTTAACACTGGCATCTGGATGGGTTGTCTGGTTCGGAGGCCTAGTGTTGGAAGTGTTCAGTGCACTGGGTGTTCAGGCACACTTCTGTTCTGTTCAGCATGAAAGTGTAATATTACCTCTTCCACAGTTCACCGCCTGTCCTGTTTTACTAGTATGTCCAGCCTACAATGTGAAATACCTGTACGAGGCATGTCTGCCCAACGCCATGATGTCTATGCCGGGTTTCATCTTGGTTTTGTCATGTGTTGAAGACATTTGCCACAGCACTCCCCGAACAGCTGACAAGTCGTGCAGTTTCCGAAATGCTCATGCTGAGCCTCTGGGCCATCACAATCTGACATCAGTCACAATCAGATAGAATGTGCACCGTCACCATTCTACACATGGACAGCACATTTGCTAATACTACATGCATCGTGCTTCTCTCTGACTACCAGTCATTCCTCACCAGGTGATGCTGCTGTCACCTGAATGGGTTGATATCAGTAGTAGGTTGGTGTTTTAATCTTCTGGCTGATCAGTGTATACATGCAGTGACGCAAATTGATAGTATACTGGATTTACGCAAGAGCTGAAGATAGACCTTTTTGACAAAAATTAATTACCTAGTTAATTAAACTTTTGCAGTCCATCACCGGATTAATAATAAGTAAAAAGAATGGGTAAGTAAAGAAACGTTTTTGTTGATTGTGTTCACAGTGTTGATGTATTGGAAAAATGACATTATGTAACATGTGACAATGCTGAATAATTTATTTTTAATTATATGACCAGATTGTCGGAGACCATTTTCGAGTACCTGTTGGACAACATTATAAGACAGGACAATTTTTATGCAAAAAGTATGTGTGAAAATTATAGTAAAATAAAAGCAGTACTTACAAATTTTTGTTAATAGTTCGTGTTATGTATACCATGAAACAAATGTCAAAATATAATCTTTATAAATAATATTTCGTTATGGATAGGTAGATGCAAATACAAATATCCAAACAATATATAAAATAAAATGGCAAAGAATTGTCATTATGGTGAATATTATCTTTGTAATAAAAAATCATGAAAATTTTCATTATGTTTTCTGTTGTTCATTGAAAGTTGTTCAGTCAAAATGAAATTTGTATGTGTAACATAATGTGAAGAAGTGTTTCTTTCATGAGGTCTGTATGGCTACCTTTCTCTGCTTTGTGTAGAATAGAAATATTTTTCAGTTTTGTCTATTACTTGCCTTATGTTCCTTAAATTTGTAGCAAATGTCAATGGATTGCTTTTTGTTAGTGTTACAATGTTCTTTATATTTTATACATACTTTTCTACCAGTTGTCCAATGTAAAATTTATTGCAATTGCTGCACTGTATTCTACGTGTGCTTGATTGTTGGTAGTGGAGTATCATATTAGATTAATGTCCTGAATTGGATTGCATTGTATTACCAGTCCGAAAACCAATTTTTATTCCTGTTATGTTAAATACTAGCAGAGAAACCCGGTGTTGCCCAAGTATTTCTTTACAGCCATGCATTCCTATTTGTACCATGCGGCATCTGGCTTTGTGCTTAATGTTTATGATGTTACGTTGCCTGAACTGTGTCGTAAAATGATATAATATAGTACGTGGCGTACATGGATATTGTCTGCGAAA
Source organism: Schistocerca nitens (assembly GCF_023898315.1). Classification (NCBI taxonomy): domain Eukaryota; kingdom Metazoa; phylum Arthropoda; class Insecta; order Orthoptera; family Acrididae; genus Schistocerca; species Schistocerca nitens. The sequence goes on from NC_064621.1 coordinate 436,598,316, forward strand.
TTTGTTGCAAATAGAGTTAGTAACAATGATGTAATAAATTTAAACATAATGCATAATATGGCAGTTTTTCACACATTTCATTGTTTATAGTACCATATCTCCTGTACCAAGTGTCATACAATGACATTATTTTTCACTTACATTCAATGGTATATGTACATACTGTCTGTAAAATGGGTCATGAATACAGTTCGTAGTAAACAAGTAATAAGTTATAACGTCATGCTTCATGCGGTACTTTTACTGCTTGAATGGCGGAAAAGTAGTAAGCAATAAACATTTTTTTTTTCTTTCATCAATTTGTAGTGATTGTAAATGGGGAAAAAATTATAAAGGTTTGAAATTGTGTGTCAAGGTTTTCGCAAGTTTCTTAGTGCTTTCATTCCCAAATACTGGATGAATAGAGTCTGGGAATTTGTTGTGGGATACACTTCTTTTCACCCCTTTGGTAGGTAGACAGTTCTTACCCCTACAGCAATTGTTGCCTAACAGTAAGGGATGTGTGTACCAAGTTTGATTGAACTTGGTCCAGTAGTGTGGGAGGAGATGTGGGAAAAACTCTCTCTCTCTCTCTCTCTCTCTCTCTCTCTCTCTCTCTCTCTCTCTTTCATAGTATATTTCGATGTAGCTTATTTTGTCTGATATGTGCTATGACTGCATATTTTTGTTTCTTTTTTCTCTTCATTTATTAAGGTTATTTCTCTCCTACTTATTTTACAGTTCCAATTTTATGTCTATAGATTTTTAACGAATTAAGTATTGCATCCATTTTCAATGGCTGTTTCTCAACATATTTAGCTGTATTTCTGTGTCTGTATGAGAGAGAGAGAGGTAAGCTAGTTGTTTTGTCTGCCGTGGTGTGAACATTTCACTTTGAATGAACAACTAGAATGGGAAAACAAAAATATATTCAAAATTTTATTGCAAAGATAATAATAGGTGTTATATAAATTCTTTGCCATTTTATTTCTTTATTCTATGGATGATGTGTAATTGACATGCCATGCGTCTGCCTTTGCATAGCAAAATTTTATTTAAAACTATTATTTTTTCACGTGTGTGTGTGCGCGTGTGTGTGTGCGTGCGCGCGCGTGCGCGCGCCTATGTGCGAGGGAGAGGGAGATACCGACCTGCTGTTAGCTTGTATTTTACTACAATTTACAGACATCCATTTTGCAAGAAAATTTTACTGTATTCATAATGCTGAACAACAGGTACTGAAAAATGATCTCCGACTGAAACTGATCTTACAATTAAAAATATCTACCAACTTCATATGTTACACAAAGGGTGATAGGGTCATGGAGGGTGAAAGCAGTAGATGGTTCAAATGGCTCTGAGCACTATGGGACTCAACTGCTGAGGTCATTAGTCCCCTAGAACTTAGAATTAGTTAAACCTAACTAACCTAAGGACATCACAAACATCCATGCCCGAGGCAGGATTCGAACCTGCTACCGTAGCGGTCTTGCGGTTCCAGACTGCAGCGCCTTTAACCGCACGGCCACTTCGGCCGGCAGCAGTAGATGGGATCAAGGTCAAAACAGTAAGCCTGTTCAAGTAAATGTAGAGTGAAATACTTACATTAATACTTGCACAGCATACACTAGTGTGTGGAGTGCATCAAACTAGTCTTTAGACTGATAACAAGTGGTATTTGTGGAGAGATAGAGTAACAAACCATATCTTATGGAAGTTATTTTGGGTTTAAATTCAAAATGTACATTATAGTGTCTTGAAGTAAGAGTAGCCCAACAATCTGCATTGAAGTTCAAATGTGCAAAAGTGTGAATTCGGAAATAAATAAACCTTAACAGAAATGGCTACCTCCATGAACCATGGACCTTGCCGTTGGTGGGGAGGCTTGCATGCCTCAGCGATAAAGATGGCCGTACCGTAGGTGCAACCACAATGGAGGGGTATCTGTTGAGACGCCAGACAAACATGTGGTTCCTGAAGAGGGGCAGCAGCCTTTTCAGTAGTTGCAGGGGCAACAGTCTGGATGATTGACTGATCTGGCCTTGTAACATTAACCAAAACGGCCTTGCTGTGCTGGTACTGCGAACGGCTGAAAGCAAGGGGAAAGTACAGCCGTAATTTTTCCCGAGGCATGCAGCTTTACTGTATGGTTAAATGATGATGGCGTCCTTTTGAGTAAAATATTCCAGAGGTAAAATAGTCCCCCATTCGGAACTCCGGGCGGGGACTACTCAAGAGGACGTCGTTATCAGGAGAAAGAAAACTGGCATTCTACGGATCGGAGTGTGGAATGTCAGATCCCTTAATCGGGCAGGTAGGTTAGAAAATTTAAAAAGGGAAATGGATAGGTTAAAGTTAGATATAGTGGGAATTAGTGTAGTTCGGTGGCAGGAGGAACAAGACTTTTGGTCAGGTGATTACAGGTTTATAAATACAAAATCAAATAGGGGTAATGCAGGAGTAGGTTTAATAATGAATAAAAAAATATGAGTGCGGGTAAGCTACTACAAACAGCATAGTGAACGCATTATTGTGGCCAAGATAGAAATGAAGCCCATGCCTACTACAGTAGTAAAAGTTTATATGCCAACTAGCTCTGCAGACGATGAAGAAATTGATGAAATGTATGATGAGATAAAAGAAATTATTCAGGTAGTGAAGGGAGATGAAAATTTAATAGTCATGGGTGACTGGAATTCGAGAGTAGGAAAAGGGAGAGAGGGAAACACAGTGAGTGAATATGGATTGGGGGAGAGAAATGAAAGACGAAGCCGTCTGGTAGAATTTTGCACTTAATCGTAGCTAACTCTTGGTTCAAGAATCATCAAAGAAGGTTGTATACCTGGAAGAATCCTGGAGATACTACAAGGTATTAGATAGATTATATAATGTAAGACAGAGATTTAGGAACCAGGTTTTAAATTGTAAGACATTTCCAGGGGCAGATGTGGATTCTGACCACAATCTGTTGGTTATGAATTGTAGATTAAAACTGAAGAAACTGCAAAAAGGTGGGAATTTAAGGAGATGGAACCTGGATAAACTGACTAAACCAGAGGTTGTACAGTGTTTCAGGGAGACCATAAGGGAACAATTGACAGGAGTCGGGGAAATAAATACAGTAGAAGAAGAATGGGTAGCTCTGAGGGATGAAGTAGTGAAGGCGGCAGAGGATAAAGTAGGTAAAAGACAAGGACTAGTAGAAATCCTTGGGTAACAGAAGAAATATTGAATTTAATTGATGAAAGGAGAAAATATAAAAACGCAGTAAATGAAGCAGGCAAAAAGGAATACAAATGTCTCAATAATGAGATTGACAGGAAGTGCAAAGTGGCTAAGCCGGGATGGCTAGAGGACAAATGTAAGGATGTAGAGGCTTATCTCACTAGGGGTAAGATAGATACTGCCTACAGGAAAATTAAAGAGACCTTTGGAGAGAAGAGAACCACTTGTATGAATATCAAGAGCTCAGATGGAAACCCAGATCTAAGCAAAGAAGGGAAAGCAGAAAGGTGGAAAGAGTATATAGAGGGGCTATACAGGGGCGATGTACTTGTGGACAATATTACAGAAATTGAAGAGGATGTAGATGAAGATGAAACGGGAGACACGATACTGCGTGAAGAGTTTGACAGAGCACTGAAAGACCTGAGTCGAAACAAGGCCCCCGGAGTAGACAACATTCCATTGGAACTATTGACGGCCTTGGGAGAGCCAGTCCTGACAAAACTCTACCATCTGGTGAGCAAGATGTGTGAGACAGGTGAAATACCCTCAGACTTCAAGAAGAATATAATAATTCCAATCCCAAAGAAAGCAGGTGTTGACAGATGTGAAAATTACCGAACTATCAGTTTAATAAGTCACGGCTGCAAAAAACTAACACCAATTCTTTACAGACGAATGGAAAAAGTGGTAGAAGCCGACCTCGGTGAAGATCAGATTGGATTCCGCAGAAATGTTGGAACACACGAGACAATACTGACCCTACGACTTATCTTAGAAAATAGATTAAGGAAAGGCATACCTACATTTCTAGCATTTGTAGACTTAGAGAAAGCTTTTGACAATGTTGACTGGAATACTCTCTTTCAAATTCTAAAGATGGCAGGGGTAAAATACAGGGAGCGAAAGGCTATTTACAATTTGTACAGAAACCAGATGGCAGTTATAAGGGTAGAGGGACACGAAACGGAAGCAGTGGTTGGGAAGGGAGTGAGACAGGTTTGTAGCCTGTCCCCGATGTTATTCAATCTGTATATTGAGCAAGCAGTAAAGGAAACAAAAGAATAATTCGGAGTAGGTATTAAAATCGATGGAGAAGAAATAAAAATATTGAGGTTCGCCGATGACATTGTAATTCTGTCAGAGACAGGTAAGGACTTTGAAGAGCAGTTGAACGGAATGGACAGTATCTTGAAAGGAGGGTATAAGATGAACATCAACAAAAGCAAAACGAGGATAATGGAATGTAGTCGAATTAAGTCGGGTGATGCTGAGGGAATTACATTAGGAAATGAGACACTTAAAGTAGTAAAGGAGTTTTGCTATTTGGGAAGCAAAATAACTGATGATGGTCGAAGTAGAGATGATATAAAATGTAGACTGGCAATGGCAAGGAAAGCGTTTCTGAAGAAGAAAAATTTGTTAACATCGAGTATAGATTTAAGTGTCAGGAAGTCGTTTCTGAAAGTATTTGTATGGAGTGTAGCCATGTATGGGAGTGAAACATGGATGATAAATAGTTTGGACAAGAAGAGAATAGAAGCTTTTGAAATGTGGTGCTACAGAAGAAGGCTGAGGATTAGATGGGTAGATCACGTAACTAATGAGGAGGTATTGAATAGAATTGGGGAAAAGAGGAGTTTGTGGCACAACTTGACAAGAAGAAGGGATCGGTTGGTAGGACATGTTCTGAGGCATCAAGGGATCACCAATTTAGCATTGGAGGGCAGCGTGGAGGGTAAAAATCGTTGAGGGAGACCAAGAGATGAATACACTAAGCAGATTCAGAAGGATTTAGGTTGCAGTAGGTACTGGGAGATGAAGCTTGCACAGGATAGAGTAGCATGGAGAGCTGCAACAAACCAGTCTCAGGACTGAAGACAACAACAACAACAACAGAAATGGAAAAGACTTGCGATCAGGGACACAAAAAATACCACACTGATGTTTATAGACGAACCTATGTGCAAGAAGTGTGGATTGCATGCTACAAAGTAATGTAATGTCACTCTTCAGAAGCCCGTGTTAACTGCTATTGTAGATACACTGTTTGGAGTGGGTAGTGCCTTGTCCTTCAGGAACAAAAAATAAAATGCAACAAATAAAGGTTTTTCAAACAATGGAAACTCCAGGTTGGAATATCAACAATGTAGGAAAAGATAGTTTGCTACTTACCATAAAAAACACTCGTGAAGTTGTAGACAGGCACGATTAAAAGATACTCACTCACAGCTTTCGGCCACAGCCTTCACCAGTAAAGGGGACACACTTTACTGACGAAGACTGTGGTCGTGAGCTATAAGTGAGTGGCCTTTAATCACGCCTGTCTGCAACTTGACATGTCTTCGTTATGGTAAGTAGCAATCTATCTTTTCCTACATTATAAATAAAGGAATTTGTTTTCTGATACACCATTCACAATTTGGACGGCAAGAAAAGGGAGGGTTGAGGGTATGGAAAATCCTGGTGGTATCTGAAGTACTGTTCTACAACAGTCATAAGGTGGGTTGAGGAGTACAGTTGTAGATGTGGATATTTAGACAAATTCTGTGTTCGGAAATATGAATGGTTTGCAGGTTATAAGACTGGCTGCTGAATCTTCCTTAACTAATATTTTTTGTTGTTGTGTGAATTACATAGCTGAAGAAGAAAATGGTATGCAACATAATGCTTCATGCAGCAGACTGCAGCATACTGAAAATATGTTGTCCTGAATGGTGGACAAGATAACCTTCCGACACAACCATTAGAAAATGCAGTGTGTGTAAGTGAACTATACCAGCCAGGGCTACTGCTGTTGCCAGCCAGGAACCATTATTCTGTCATGATAATGAAATGATAGACAGTGGTATTGTAATTCAGCTCTGAGAAAGGAGAGATAAGTATTATTGATCCTCGATGTATGAAGAACAATTTTTGAATTTGTGGAGGGAGTCAGTAAGCAGTTACCGAAGTGTCCCATTACGCAAGTTGTTAAGAAAGACTTAGAAATTGCTAAAATGTTGTCTTGTTTGGACTATCTTAAAAATTGAATACTCATAGGCTTTGTTTGACAGTGCGATTGACAAGGCTTTCAGTGTTGTCTGCCTATTTCATGTTGTTGTTATCCTCTCACTTCTGTGAACACAGAGTTGAGTAAGTGTAATTGACAGATTGGGATGAAACTGTGTTCCTTAAGGAGGTGTTTCAAGTGAAATGCTTTATGGCAGTGTCATGGCTATTGTACTTTCAGCTATTAGGTGTTCAGCATATTCTTTCATTTTTTACATGGGTTTCCTTATTGTAATTTCTGTTACAGTTATCTTTCTGTTGCAGCTGGTGACAAATATGTTGAAAAAGTGGACAGAATTAATATATTTTCAATTTTTTTTTTACTGTGAAGTAAATTGATGTTGAAGTAAACTACTCTTGTCTTGTTCTAAATTTATTTTTTGACTAGAGGGATATTTCTGAATATTAAAGATTCAACAGGGTTTCTGGACTTCATATTAGATTTCTGGTTGCCCTAGTTAGGATAGTAGTGTCTCAATAATAGGCACCTCAAAGCTGTGCGTACTATATAGAGCCTTAGTTAAGTCATGGAAAGAAATAACATGCAACTGCTTTATTAATACAATTCTGCTTTAGTATCTTAATGTTGGCAGCATTATTGGTGCATGATTTATGGATCAGCAAGTTCTACATATTTTTTAAGCACAAATCAGCAGTCACCTCCAGAGTACTCTCCACTTGCATTAATAAACTTGTTTAAACTATTATTTCATTTTTCAAAACATAGTTTAAATTAGTCTTTTGTAATGCTTGCTGGTGCCTCCACCATTTTTTCTTCACTACAGCATCAGCAAAACACGTTCATTTCAGGTCTTTCTTCGTTCTAGGAGGCAAAAACAGTTGTATGGACCAATGATGGTTGAGTTTGGGGGTGAGGAATGGAGGTCATAACATTTTTGACAAGAACTGTCGTACAGACAGGGCTGTGTGAGCAGGCGTATTGTCATGATGGGAAAATCAGTCACCCATCTGCCACAAATCAGGCCACTTCCGCTGCGCGCGCACTCTCGGGCAATCTTTTTTCATAACTTCCATGTAGAAAGCGTGGTTAGCTGTCTGACCCTGCAGAACAAATGCTGAATGGATGACTCCTCTCACATCAGATAAACAAATCGGCATTGCTTTAATATTTGATTTCACATTATGAGCTCTCTTGGGGTGAGGCGAACTTGGAAGTCTTCCAGTGCCTTGATTTTTGCTTTGTTTCAGGATGGTAAGCATAGCACTAAGTTTAGTTACCTATGATAATTTTTGAAAAAACAGTTACGATCGTTTCAGGACATTTCTGTGAAAGTACAGCATGCTTCCACAAGACGTTATTTTTGTTCAGCAGTCAGCATTCGTGGCACAAATTTGGCAGCCACCCTTTTCATTCCCAAATCTTGTCACAATTTCCTGCACTGAACTCTCACTCTCTACAGCTCCACAATTTCTTCAGTGGTCCTTTTGGATTATTCATTGATGATCGCTCAAATGCTTTCAATGTTTTTGTGTGTTCAGGCTATGGAAGGGTGACCAGAATGAGGTTTGTCATCAGCCATATTTGAAATGAAAACCACTCAAACACTTGCATTTTCCCCATAGCATCATCCTTCCATTTCAAGAGGTTTTGTTCCACTTTTTATGAGCAAAAAGGCAGAATTTCATTGTTGCATGCTGTTCATTGAAATAAGTCATTGCAAAAGTGACAGTCACACAACACAGTTGTCACTGTAAACTCTGCCGAAACTAGTCATGACCTCCTGATGGCACTTGGCTTCCAGATTCTGGAACATTCACTCTATGTGCTCCTAGCGGCAAAACACGGTACTACAAAATCTCTGCCCATGAAGAAAATAGTGTGGTCTCTTTTGGGTAAAGAAAGAGAACAAGATGCTAGTTGAAACCAATATATAACGAAAGTGTTGGTATGTTGATAGAAACAATAACAAAAACACACACACACACACACACACACACACACACACACACACACACACACACACACACAAATTTCAAGCTTTCACAACCCACAGTTGCTTCATCAGGAAAGAGGGAAGGAGAGGGAAAGACGAAAGGATGTGGGTTTTAAGGGAGAGGGTAAGGAGTCATTCCAATCCCGCCAATCCCGGGAGCGGAAAGACTTACCTTGGGGGGGAAAAGGGACAGGTATAAACTGCCGCGCGCGCGCCTGCCTGTTCGCGCGCACCCACCCACACCCACACCAACACACCCACACCAACACACCCACACCAACACACCAACACCAACACACCCACACACCCACACCCACACCCACAGAGATGTCAGTCGAGGCGGAAGTACAGAGGCAAAGATGTTATTGAATGACAGGTGAGGTATGAGCGGTGGCAACTTGAAATTAGCGGAGGTTGAGGCCTGGTGGGTAATGGGAAGAGAAGGGCAAGTTCCCATCTCCGGAGTTCTGATAGGTTGGTGTCAGTGAGAAGTATCTAGATAACCCGGACGGTGTAACACTGTGCCAAGATGTGCTGGCCGTGCACCAAGGCATGTTTAGCCACAGGGTGATCCTCATTACCAACAAACACTGTCTGCCTGTGTCCGTTCATGCGAACGGACAGTTCGTTGCTGCTCATTCCCACATAGAAAGCTTCACAGTGTAGGCAGGTCAGTTGGTAAATCACGTGGGTGCTGTCACACCTGGCTCTGCCTTTGATCGTGTACACCTTCCGGGTTACAGGACTGGAGTGGGGTGGTGGTGGGAGGGTGCATTGGACAGGTTTTACACCGGGGGGGGGGGGGCGGTTACAAGGGTAGGAGTCAGAGGGTAGGGAAGGTGGTTGGGGATTTCATAGGGATGAACTAACAGGTTACGAAGGTTAGGTGGACGACGGAAAGACACTCTTGGTGGAGTGGGGAGGATTTCGTGAAGGATGGATCTCATTTCGGGGCAGGATTTGAGGAAGTCGTATCCCTGCTGGAGAGTCACATTCAGAGTCTGATCCAGTCCTGGAAAGTATCCTGTCACAAGTGGGGCACTTTTGTGGTTCTTCTGTGGGAGGTTCTGGGTTTGGGGAGATGAGGAAGTGGTTCTGGTTATTTGCTTCTGTACCAGGTCGGGAGGGTAGTTGCGGGATGCGAAAGCTGTTGTCAGGTTGTTGGTGTAATGGTTCAGGGATTCAGGACTGGAGCAGATTCGTTTGCCACGAAGACCTAGGCTGTAGGGAAGGGACCTTTTGATGTGGAATGGGTGGCAGCTGTCATAATGCAGGTACTGTTGCTTGTTGGTGGGTTTGATGTGGACGGACGTGTGAAGCTGGCCATTGGACAGGTGGAGGTCAACGTCAAGAAAAGTGGCATGGGATTTGGAGTAGAAGCAGGTGAATCTGATGGAACCAAAGGAGTTGAGGTTGGAGAGGAAATTCTGGAGTTCTTCTTCACTGTGAGTCCAAATTATGAAGATGTCATCAATAAATCTGTACCAAACTTTGGGTTGGCAGGCCTGGGTAACCAAGAAGGCTTCCTCTAAGCGACCCATAAATAGGTTGGCATACTAGGGGGCCATCCTGGTACCCATGGCTGTTCCCTTTAATTGTTGGTATGTCTGGCCTTCAAAAGTGAAGAAGTTGTGAGTTTGGATGAAGCTGGCTAAGGTAATGAGGAAAGAGGTTTTAGGTAGGGTGGCAGGTGATCGGCGTGAAAGGAAGTGCTCCATCGCAGTGAGGCCCTGGATGTGCGGGATATTTGTGTATAAGGAAGTGGCATCAATGGTTATAAGGATGGTTTCCTGGGGTAACAGATTGGGTAAGGATTACAGGCGTTCAAGAAAGTGGTTGGTGTCTTTGATGAAGGATGGGAGACTGCATGTAATGGGTTGGGAAAGCTTGAAATTTGTGTGTGTGTTTGTGTTTGTTATTGTTTCTATGAACATACCAACACTTTCGTTTGGTAAGTTACAGAATCTTGGTTTTTAGATATATTTTTCCCACGTGGAATGTTTCACTCTATAATATATATATGCTACAGTAAATATTACACTCAGAACCTGACGATTACATCAGCTTTCTTCAGACAGACAGACAGACAGACTTTAAATAACAGAGTTACTTTGCCTTCACATTGAAAAAGAACGCACAAGTATGCAAAAAGTTATTCTCTTCTGCGTGATCCTCTCATGACTGTTCAGTAAAATATTACAATGGGGGAGCATACACTTCATCTGTAGAAGAATCAGAGAACTCGTGTATTTTTATTTTATTGCACTCCCATTTGTAGGCTGTGCGTAGAGTACTGATTTTCTGTGTAACCTCTTCCTGCATAATATATAGCTGCGAAAGATGTTACATCTCTACCATTTTGGTGATTGCTACTCGCATTTTGTTTTTCCCTTTGGTTGTAGTTTTGATAGTTGGGAAAACTCACAATACAGTGAGATAGGTTGTAATAAAATTCTTCTTCATTAAAAATATGTGGCGAAACACCAACACTAACAATGTCTTCCAGCTTCTTAAATCTACTGTCAATCAAAATGTCTCTCAAAACACTCTCAATGTTGGACAAACACATTAAACAGTGCCATACAAGGTCAAATATTTGACAGACATAGTAAAGTCCAAAAAATTATTTGATTATGTATGAGGCCATTAGTCCCAATGCCAGCACACATTTTCGATACATCGTGGAGGATTACTGTATGTAGCACTGCTGTTTAAATGACTAAACTCTGCAAGTTTTGCATAGTGAATAATAGCAGATTTTGGACATGAAAATGTCAGAAAGTTGACATTTTTCTTATTTTCATTCACTAATCTCTTGTGGAATCATCATCTCTTTCCTGCCTTTTATCCTATGTCTTCATGGACTCGGCATGTTAATCTAGATTTGGCTGTGTTAGTAGTAGAGGATTGCTGAATGTCTGTCCTTTCACCACCTCTTCTCCCCATGGGATAGGGTACCCCATTTGTCTGCATCTAGTGTTATCCCATGTGGAGATGTGAGAACATTTTTTGAAAGATTCATGAATTGTGTAACTGAAGTGGGATATGGGAAACAGCCTAATATTCACATCCAGGCTGGCTGGCTCACTGGCCCACGTCGTTAATTCACAGGGTGGGTTCGATCTTGGGCTGATGCACTTTCCTGAAACCTGGAAGTGCTGTGCAATTGCTGTCTGGGCACATTTAATGTGTTATGGCATACAACAATATAATTTACTCCGTAGGTACCGAAGCTGCATATTTCAGTCAAAATTCTTATCTAGATTTAGCCGTTGAAGTTTGACAGATTCATTTTCTGCATGTGCTAATTTTTATAGCTTATTTTAATTTCCAAGTGTCTTTTTCTTTTGCTTCCTAAATTGTACCACATGCATTTCTGAAAGGTTCAGAGATGTTTGATGATTAGCTTTAAAGGATGGAATTGTCTGAAAGCTAAGCTAAAAGTTGTAATTCTGGTGCCAGTAGATTTTCTGTTTGTTTAAAACTACAGATAGAGAACAGTAACTTCCATAAATGTGATACTCGAAGAAGAAGAAGAAGAAGAAAAAAAAAAGACAGACATTATCTGTTGCTCAGCATTAGTGTAACATGGAAATGAGTGAGGTATTCCCCCCACAAAAATTTGTCTCTACTTACCCACTAGTGTAAAGAATCAAGTAGCATAAGAAAATCATGCAAATGGTCAGCATGTTGTATTTTTCACTGACAATGTGTACTGTAACTGTAAGTCAGTCTTGTTCCTCCACATACCAAGGTATTACAGTTACACTCCATGGACCATGCAAATACCAATCAACCCTTGTTCTGACTTTGGCTAGCCTCTTTCTCCTCTTACTAATGTACATTTGGAATTAAGATTAGGCTTTATTATTCAGCATATGCAACAGCATAACCCATTACAAAATTAGAGACTGAGGAGCAAGTTTTGCATTATACCTCTTCTCCCAGTTTCCTCCATGTTTGATAGATGGTTGTCTTAATACAAAATGCCTTTCTAAGGAATACCTTTTTAAAAACTGTTCTGTGTGACATTCCAATGATGCTGTTTTGACCTCACTAATGAAGGTAAATGACATAATTGCCAAAACCTTTAATTGTGTGGACTAAAAGTTATTCAAAATCCACTGCTAGGTAAAGGCTGCCTTCAGTCTTTCATATATTACAGTCTCCTTTCATACACATTCGTTCTAATTCTGTGCTTTTCTACTGTCACATGTATATTTTCCAATAGCTCACCATATCAATTCTTTTGTGATCTCTAGAAATACAGTAAGAGACTTCCCTGGTCCATGTATACTTCACCTGACTTGTAATTTAGCCTTTCATTCCAGTCTGTTCCCTGATCCATACGTTTGTTTCCCAGTCTCTTCTAGTAATCTCCCCCCCCCCCCCCCCCCCCCCCTCAATGGTTTTTGTATTTAGCATGCCTTAAGACAAAACTGATGGACACACAGATAGTACACTTCTCTTTTCAGACACATGAAAAGCTTAGTCTTGAAAACTCTGCTTATTTTATGAAATGCACACCAGGCAATTTTTACTCTTCTGTTGTAGTTCTTGCTGTCCATTCATTCATTGTCTTCAGTTGTCTTAAATATGGAAACTCATCAGGTGGTTGTATGACTTCACTGTTGATATTGACTGTTCACTTTGTTCATCTTGCCAGATGAAATAAACACACAAATGAATAAAAAAAATATTAGTTGGTTTTCAGGCTCACTTGCAAGCTTGTTCTGTTAAGTTATTTATTCCTGCAGTTGTTACAGTTTCTCTACAGTAGAGATAAATAGGACAGTGTCTGCACTGAAATGAAGGTGGTGCAAATATTTTCCATTAATATCACCATTGTTATCATCATCATCATCATCATCATCATCATCATCTTGAACAGTTTCCAGTGCCAGGCTGGGTCTGTTTGGAATGCGAGTCTTGCCATCTAGTCCTGTTCTCCCACCATCTCTCTGTGTTTACTCTGGCCCAGTTCTGGCTTTGTAACACATTCCTCGACACATTTCAGCCATCTGTCTCTTGATTTTCCACTTGGTCGTTTACTTTGAATCTCCATTTCGTGTACCATCATGGAAATCCTCTTGTTTTCCATTCTCTTTAAGTGCCCATACCATCTTAGCTTTGATGATTTTATCCTCTTTCATTATTACCCTTACCCTTCATTCCTCATCCTATCTCTCTGTGTTATTCCTAACCCACTTCGGAGGAATCTCATTTCACACACCTGTAATCTGCTTACACCTCTTTTCTTAATTACCCATGTTTCAGATACGAGGCATGTTTTTTAAGTAAGTACCGTTTTGAAATTAAAAGACGTGCTAAGATATTTTTACAGGAAAGCCTGTACCTTAATCTACTTTTCTACATAATTTCCGTCAATATTGAGGCAATTGTCGTAACGTTGTACCAATTTTTGATTACCACCCTCATAGAAGTCTGCCACCTGACTTGTTAACCACTGCATCACCACTGTTTTGACTTCATCATCGTCTTGAAGACACTGACCTCCCAGGTGTTTCTTCAAATGCAGTAACAGATGGTAGTCACTGGGCGCAAGTTCGGGGCTGTACGGAGGATGATCTAGAGTTTCCCATCAAAAAGATGTGATGAGATCTTTGGTCTGATTCACCACATGCGGACGGGCATTGTCTTGCAGCAAAACGATGCCCTTTGTCAATTTGCCATGTCTTTTATTCTGGATTGAACGATGCAGATTGTGCAATGTCTTACAGTAAGCTGCTGTGTTGATTGTCCCATTACGAGGCAGAAATTCCACAAGCAATACTCCATTTCTGTCCCAAAAAACTGTGCACATGATTTTCTGGGCAGAAATTGTTTGCATAAACTTCACTTTTCTGGGTGAATCTGAATGCCGCCATTCCATGGACTATTGCTTTGATTCCGGTGTGACATAGGCCACCCATGTTTCATCGCCCGTAACAATTTGGCTTAAGAAATCATCACCATTGTTGTGGTACTGCTCAAGGAAAGTCAATGCACTGTCTAAACATTTGGTTTTGTGCACATCTGTCAACATTTTCGGTACCCCACGTGCACACAATTTTCGGTAATTCAAATGCTCGGTCACAATGCTATACAAAACACTATGAGAAACGTTAGGAGTCATCCCGCAAGGAGGAAATCTGTGTCTGTTTTCTCTCACCGTATTGTCCACTTCCTGCACCAAACTTTCATTAACGACTGAAGGACACCCACTCTGTTGTTCATCATGCGCATTTGTGCTCACCTACTTTCTTACCATTCCATCATTCATAATGTTTTCTCTGTAAACTGCACAGATCTCACGATGAATATCGATTGCTTTTAGGCCTTTAGCACTAAGAAATCTTATAACAGCATGTACGTCACAGTCGGTGGGACTCAAGATTATCGGAGGCATCTTAAACACTCAGTACACAATGTAAACAAGGAAGAATCAGACTGTAATGGTGTCAGTGCGTAGACAACAGATGTAGGTACCCAGAGCGCATGCGCAGAACGCTGACCGCAGCGCTGCGGCCGCGGTGTGGCAAAACGGTACTTACTTAAAAAACACACCTCGTACATAGGCCAATATTGGGATGTTTAACATTTTATATAAAAGTTCTTTGCTGTTTCAAAATAAAATAATGGAAAATCCAGGATGGAATAATAACAGTATTTTGAAAAGGAAGATAGCTACTCACTGTATAGTGGAGATGTTGAGTCACACAAAGAGACACCCCCCCCCGGCGCGCGCGCGCACGCACACACACACACACACACACACACACACACACACACACAGTCAGTCTGGCTACAGGGGCCATACTCCCGAGACAGTGGCGCACACACACACACACACACACACACACACACACACACACACACACACACACACAAGCAGACACGACAGAGGCAAAGAGTTTGGGCAGAGATGTCAGTCGAGGCAGAAGTGAAGAGGCAAAGATGATGATGATGATGAATGACAGGTGAGGTATGAGTGGCGGCAACTTGAAATTAGTGGAGATTGAGGCCTGGTGGGTAACGGGAAGAGAGGATATATTGAAGAGCAAGTTCCCATCTCCGGAGTTCGGATAGGTTGGTGTTGGTGGGAAGTATCCAGATAACCCGGACGGTGTAACACTGTGCCAAGATGTGCTGGCCGTGCACCAAGGCATGTTTAGCCACAGGGTGATCCTCATTACCAACAAACACTGTCTGCCTGTGTCCATTCATGCGAATGGACAGTTTGTTGCTGGTCATTCCCACATAGAATGCATCACAGTGTAGGCAGGTCAGTTGGTAAATCACGTGGGTGTTTTCACATGTGGCTCTGCCTTTGATCGTGTACACCTTCCGGGTTACAGGACTGTAGTAGGTGGTGGTGGGAGGGTGCATGGGACAGGTTTTACACCGGGGGCGGTTACAAGGATAGGAGCCAGAGGGTAGGGAAGGTGGTTTGGGGATTTCATAGGGATGAACTAACAGGTTACGAAGGTTAGGTGGATGACGGAAAGACACTCTTGGTGGAGTGGGGAGGATTTCATGAAGGATGGATCTCATTTCAGGGCAGGATTTGAGGAAGTCGTATCCCTGCTGGAGAGCCACGTTCAGAGTCTGGTCCAGTCCCGGAAAGTATCCTGTCACAAGTGGGGCACTTTTGTGGTTCTTCTGTGGGGGATTCTGGGTTCGAGGGGATGAGGAAGTGGCTCTGGTTATTTGCTTCTGTACCAGGTCGGGAGGGTAGTTGCGAAATGCGAAAGCTGTTGTCAGGTTGTTGGTGTAATGGCTCAGGGATTCCGGACTGGAGCAGATTCGTTTGCCACGAAGACCTAGGCTGTAGGGAAGGGAGCTGGCAGCTGTCATAATGCAGGTACTGTTGCTTGTTGGTGGGTTTGATGTGGACGGACGTGTGAAGCTGGCCATTGGACAGGTGGAGGTCAACGTCAAGGAAAGTGGCATGGGATTTGGAGTAGGACCAGGTGAATCTGATGGAACCAAAGGAGTTGAGGTTGGAGAGGAAATTCTGAAGTTCTTCTTCACTGTGAGTCCAGATCATGAAGATGTCATCAATATATCTGTACCAAACTTCGGGTTGGCAGGCCTGGGTAACCAAGAAGGCTTCCTCTAAGCGACCCATGAATAGGTTGGCGTACGAGGGGGCCATCCTGGTACCCATGGCTGTTCCCTTTAATTGTTGGTATGTCTGGCCTTCAAAAGTGAGGAAGTTGTGGGTCAGGATGAAGCTGGCTAAGGTGATGAGGAAAGAGGTTTTAGGTAGGGTGGCAGGTGATCGGCATGAAAGGAAATGCTGCATCGCAGCGAGGCCCTGGACGTGCGGAATATTTGTGTATAAGGAAGTGGCATCAATGGTTACAAGGATGGTTTCCGGGGGGTAACAGATTGGGTAAGGATTCCAGGCGTTCGAGAAAGTGGTTGGTGTCTTTGATGAAGGATGGGAGACTGCATGTAATGGGTTGAAGGTGTTGATCTACGTAGGCAGAGATACGTTCTGTGGGGGCTTGGTAACCAGCTACAATGGGGCGGCCGGGATGATTGGGTTTGTGGATTTTAGGAAGAAGGTAGAAGGTAGGGGTGCGGGGTGTCGGTGGGGTCAGGAGGTTGATGGAGTCAGGTGAAAGGTTTTGCAGGGGGCCTAAGGTTCTGAGGGTTCCGTGAAGCTCCGCCTGGACATCGGGAATGGGGTTACCTTGGCAAACTTTGTATGTTGTGTTGTCCGAAAGCTGACGCAGTCCCTCAGCCACATACTCCCGACGATCAAGTACCACGGTCTAGGAACCCTTGTCCACTGGAAGAATGACGATGGATCAGTCAGCCTTCAGATCACGGATAGCATGGGTTTCAGCAGTGGTGATGTTGGGAGTAGGATCAAGGTTTTTTAAGAAGGATTGAGATGCAAGGCTGGAAGTCAGAAATTCCTGGAAGGTTTGGAGAGGGTGATTTTGAGGAAGAGGAGGTGGGTCCCGCTGCGACGGAGGACGGAACTGTTCCAAGCAGGGTTCAATTTGGATGGTGTTTTGGGGAGTTGGATCATTAGGAGTAGGATTAGGATCATTTTTCTTCGTGGCAAAGTGATATTTCCAGCAGAGAGTACTGGTGTAGGACAGTAAATCTTTCACGAGGGCTGTTTGGTTGAATCTGGGAGTGGGGCTGAAGGTGAGGCCTTTGGATAGGACAGAGGTTTCGGATTGGGAGAGAGGTTTGGAGGAAAGGTTAACTACTGAATTGGGGTGTTGTGGTTCCAGGTTGTGTTGATTGGAATTTTGAGGTTTTGGAGGGAGTGGAGCTGGAAGTGCGAGATTGAGTAGATGGGAGAGACTGGGTTGGTGTGCAATGAGAGGAGGTTGAGGTTTGCTGGAAAGGTTGTGAAGGGTGAGTGAGTTGCCTTTCTGGAGGTGGGAAACCAGGAGATTGGATAGTTTTTTGAGGTGGAGGGTGGCATGCTGTTCTAATTTACGGTTGACCTGTAGGAGGATGCTCTGAACAGCCGGTGTGGATTTGGGAGAGGAAAGATTAAGGACTTTTGTTAAGGATAGGAGTTGACGGGTGTGTTCATTGGCTTCACAAAATTCAAGCTTTCGCAACCAACGGTTGCTTCATCAGGAAAGAGGGAATGAGAGGGAAAGACGAAAGGATGTGGGTTGTAAGGGAGAGGGTAAGGAGTCATTCCAATCCCGGGAGCGGAAAGACTTATCTTAGGGGGAAAAAAGGACAGGTATACACTCGCTCGCTCGCGCGCTGCGCGCGCTCGCGCGCGCGCTCACACACACACACACACACACACACACACACACACACACACATATATATCTATCCGCACATACACAGACACAAGCAGACATTTGTAAAGGCAAAGAGTTTGGGCAGAGATGTCAGTCGAGGCGGAAGTACAGAGGCAAAGATGTTGTTGAAAGACAGGTGAGGTATGAGCGGCGGCAACTTGAAGTTAGTGGAGGTTGAGGCCTGGCGGATAACGAGAAGAGAGGATATACTGAAGGGCAAGTTCCCATCTCCGGAATTCTGACAGGTTGGTGTTAGTGGGAAGTATCCAGATAACCCGGACGGTGTAACACTGTGCCAAGATGTGCTGGCCGTGCACCAAGGCTTGTTTAGCCACAGGGTGATCCTCATTACCAACAAACACTGTCTGCCTGTGTCCATTCATGCAAATGGACAGTTTGTTGCTGGTCATTCCCACGTAGAAAGCTTCACAGTGTAGGCAGGTCAGTTGGTAAATCACGTGGGTGCTTTCACACGTGGCTCTGCCTTTTATCGTGTAAACCTTCCGGGTTACAGGACTGGAGTAGGTGGTGGTGGGAGGGTGCATTGGACAGGTTTTACACCGGGGGGCGGTTACAAGGGTAGGAGCCAGAGGGTGGGGAAGGTGGTTTGGGGATTTCATAGGGATGAACTAACAGGTTACGAAGGTTAGGTGGACGACGGAAAGACACTCTTGTTGGAGTGGGGAGGATTTCATGAAGGATGGATCTCATTTCAGGGCAGGATTTGAGGAAGTCGTATCCCTGCTGGAGAGTCACATTCAGAGTCTGATCCAGTCCCGGAAAGTATACTGTCACAATGGGGACACTTTTGTGGTTCTTCTGTGGGAGGCTCTGGGTTTGAGGGGATGAGGAAGTGGCTCTGGTTATTTGCTTCTGTACCAGGTCGGGAGGGTAGTTGCGGAATGCGAAGGCTGTTTTCAGGTTGTTGGTATAATGGTTCAGGGATTCTGGACTGGAGCAGATTCATTTGCCACGAAGACCTAGGCTGTAGGGAAGGGACCTTTTGATGTGGAATGGGTGACAGCTGTCATAATGGAGGTACTGTTGCTTGTTGGTGAGTTTGATGTGGATGGATGTGTGAAGGTGGCCATTGGACAGATGGAGGTCAACGTCAAGGAAAGGCCCTTAACACTTCGCGGGACTGCTGCTGCCCGTCTGCAATGATCACTGTTCTTTTTCTCATTTCTTCCATTTCTCATTTCTTTCATTTCCCCACTATCACGTCTCACAAATATTTGAAACTTTTCACCTTCATCAGTTGTGCACCTCCAATTCGTATTCCGCTGGTTGGTCTATCTTACTTTATAGTTGTAATCAGGGGGCGCGTGTGCTTGCGCACCATTTGCTAGGTGAAAAAGCGATGTTATAACACGGAAGTTCTTTAAATGACAATATATGATATTTTTGTTCAGTGTGTGGAATACAATTAAAGGTTAACTTTTGTTAATGACAAAAGTGTAAAATTATGCTATGATCTGTGATAGTAGTTAGTGGGTTTCCGAAAGTTTAACTCAAATATGACACTGGAGACATATTAGGTACTAAACAATTCTTCGTTTTTCTTTTCACTGGTTAAGAATGTGGTGGTAAATTGAAGCATGCTTCTGCATTTATTGAAGAAGATGAAGCTTCAGGAGTTTCAAATATGTGTACAGGTGATGAGATTCGAAGTATGCAAGCTAAGTGACACTGACCTTACAATGATGCTTCATGTTTGACAAAGCATTACCTTTGCTGGGCCTGCATAGAGTGTAAACCATAGACCAAAAATGCATTGAAATGAACATTTCTCAACATTATTTAGAGATCTTTGAACTAATTCTCAATGAGTTTTTCCAATGTTTGATACAATAGATGAAACAAGATTTCATCATTAAAAGCCAGAGGTACAGAAAGATTAAGTGATGTATGATGATGATGTGGCCCAAATCCAGGAAAATGCTGGATTACATCTGCATGAAGAATATTGCTCCAGTTTTCTTAGACTGTCATGGTGTAGTGATTACTGACTACCATGACAAAGGCAGGACATCATGTCACTAGAGAGTATCACATTCCAGTAATGGTCAAATTGATGGATGTTATTAAAGCTACATATCCATATCATATACTGGTAAATCACACTATACGCGATTGTTACATTCCACTGAATTGCCACACGTACTGAATTCATGTAAATTGACTCATTTTGTATGTAAAATATCAGGTTAGGTTCTTGTGTACTTGCATGTTAAGTTTAAGGCAGCAGAATTTCTTTATCAAGGATATCCATCATCATCTTAACGAAATGCATTTTAATGCAGAATTTATACACTTGAAATTATAAGTCTGAAATACACTAAAATCATTATCCCATATCCAATTAACTCCAAGCCTGCTCTTGTCGGAACCCTTTAGTGCCTTAGGATTTCGAGAGATGTAGATGATAAGCAGTTTTAATTTGCAATCCCCTGCAGCAATTCTTGTGAAAAATATGGTGCATCCGTTCTTTGCAGCCTTAAATCCAAGTGCTGTATTTCTTGAATAGAAATAAACGTGCAGCCAGGCATTTGTTTCCAAAATAATCTAGTTTCATCTAGGTCGAAAACCTCCTTTGCAGTATAGCGTTTGTCTGTCACAGCTTCTTTAAGCCTCTTTTAAATTTCTCAGCTCCAACTTCATCTGCTGCAGCTGCTCTCCTGTCATTTTAATGTTGTGAAGCAATCAATCCAACCTGAGGTGGCTGATAAAGGTGCTGGATAGTCCTTTTCTTTCATTAAATCTCTATACAAGCTCTTGGCTTTAGCTTGAATATCAGCTCCAGAGAGTGGCACATGCAGTTTGTTGTTATACTCAATCTGGTGGCTTTGCATATTTTTCATTTTTACTCTCACCCTGGAGCAGGATTTGTTCATTCTAGTCATACTTAAATCAGTTGAACAGTGAGCAGTTTTTCAAAGTGATTCAGCATTGTCGCAATCAGTTCTCATTGTAGATTAACAAAATTTCAAATCACCCTGAATGTCAACAATACGCCCACTTTTCATATAGCGAACCGAGGTTCTGTCTTTGTTTCTAATGAATGTGACTTGCATACATGCTTCCTTCCCTCAACAGACACTGTTTCTTTCCTGTAACCCTACAGTTTAAATACATACCTTGTCAAGTGCAACTTCACAGCTCCACAGACCTGAACTGAAGATTCATGTCTCGGCAAACATGATAGAAGATTTGCGTTGAGGTGTGCTAACACAATAATGCTTCCGCATACTGTTAACAGTTTGCAGCACTGGGCTTAAAACTAAAATTATTTATATTTGGGAAAACATGTATAACAAATGCATGTATAACGGGATCTAACTGTATTTATGTAGTGTTTGTTACAAGACTGCAGGTCCTATGCTTTGAAAGACACCCACAAGGTAGCAGGGTGAACAAAGATAAACATGAAATGAAGAAGTTGAAGCTGAGGAAGATACTTTTTTTATGTGCCATAGTTTACTCATGGTATTAAAAAGTTGGAAAGTCATTAGACTAAATTTATTTATGCACAAGGAGACTACACTGAAAATAAGAAAATTTCATTTCTCAAATACTATGTAATGTTTCTCAGGATAAGAATTTAATTAACATCTGTCATACAATTCATGTTTTACTAATTTAGCATTAAATATTTTAGTTTGTATTACTTCAAAGAATCATTTTCATTTTGTTGTAGGTGGAGTTGCTCCCTCAGTGTTACCTTGCCTTCATGAAATATATCAAGGAAAATTCAGTCCGCATTCCGATATACATAGAATCAACATTCATGAAGAGTTACGGCCTTTTCATTCAGATAATGTTCAAACACTGGGTGAACTGTTTGTTGAGTTTCTGCGCTACTACGTGGAGTTTGAGTATGTATAAGCAGTCTAAATATCTTGCCTATGTAACTGTCAAAAAAAGCAACTTTGCCCGATCATTCCTTTAGATGTATTGTTAACATATGCATATTACTAAACTATTATCCCGGAACCTGGGCACAGTACCCAGACACAGTTCCAGATTCCCGTCTGACCGATTTTAGATTTAACAAAAATTAGATTTTCAATATTTTATGTGATTATTAACCAAATTTAAAACTTTAAAATGATGACATAATGTGCTCATTAAGAAGTACAATGTAATATTAAAAGTTTAACACAATAAGGCAAGTATTACAATCAGAAACTCTGTGATGGTTTCTAGGCAACATAACTGGTGGTGCACAAATGTTCGGACTTTATTCATCCAGTATTGAGAGTGAAAGCATTTAGCAACTATCAACAAACTTTGGCATAATTCCAAATCCCTTATAAACTTTTTCTGGCTTGCTTCCTTAAAGCAAACATTTAATGCATTAACACGTACTTGTTAATTAATTAGATCCTTTAAACTCTTGTTGCATGTAACTTTTATTCTTGGAGGAATTATGGGGGGGGGGGGGGGAGGGGGTATTTACTGGTGTGGATCTAACTGCATTCTTTGCCCCGGACCTCCCCTTCTGAGCCTTTTTGCCGCGCACCTCCCCTTCTGAGCCTTTTTCGCCCGCACCTCCCCTTCTGGGCCTTTTTCCTCCGCACCTCCCCTTCTGGGCCTTTTTCCTCCGCACCTCCCCTTCTGGGCCTTTTTCCTCCGCACCTCCCCTTCTGGGCCTTTTTCCTCCGCACCTCCCCTTCTGGGCCTTTTTCCTCCGCACCTCCCCTTCTGGGCCTTTTTCCTCCGCACCTCCCCCTCTGGGCCTTTTTCCTCCGCACCTCCCCCTCTGGGCCTTTTTCCTCCGCACCTCCCCCTCTGGGCCTTTTTCCTCCGCACCTCCCCCTCTGGGCCTTTTTCCTCCGCACCTCCCCCTCTGGGCCTTTTTCCTCCGCACCTCCCCCTCTGGGCCTTTTTCCTCCGCACCTCCCCCTCTGGGCCTTTTTCCTCCGCACCTCCCCCTCTGGGCCTTTTTCCTCCGCACCTCCCCCTCTGGGCCTTTTTGCCCCGCACCTCCCCCTCTGGGCCTTTTTGCCCCGCACCTCCCCCTCTGGGCCTTTTTGCCCCGCACCTCCCCCTCTGGGCCTTTTTGCCCCGCACCTCCCCCTCTGGGGCTTTTTCCTCCGCACCTCCCCCTCTGGGCCTTTTTGCCCCGCACCTCCCCCTCTGGGCCTTTTTGCCCCGCACCTCCCCTTCTGGGCCTTTTTGCCCCGCACCTCCCCTTCTGGGCCTTTTTGCCCCGCACCTCCCCTTCTGGGCCTTTTTGCCCCGCACCTCCCCTTCTGGGCCTTTTTGCCCCGCACCTCCCCTTCTGGGCCTTTTTGCCCCGCACCTCCCCTTCTGGGCCTTTTTGCCCCGCACCTCCCCTTCTGGGCCTTTTTGCCCCGCACCTCCCCTTCTGGGCCTTTTTGCCCCGCACCTCCCCTTCTGGGCCTTTTTGCCCCGCACCACCCCTTCTGGGCCTTTTTGCCCCGCACCTCCCCTTCTGGGCCTTTTTGCCCCGCACCTCCCCTTCTGGGCCTTTTTGCCCCGCACCTCCCCTTCTGGGCCTTTTTGCCCCGCACCTCCCCTTCTGGGCCTTTTTGCCCCGCACCTCCCCTTCTGGGCCTTTTTGCCCCGCACCTCCCCTTCTGGGTCTTTTTGCCCCGCACCTCCCCTTCTGGGTCTTTTTGCCCCGCACCTCCCCTTCTGGGCCTCTTTGCCCCGCACCTCCCCTTCTGGGCCTCTTTGCCCCGCACCTCCCCTTCTGGGCCTCTTTGCCCCGCACCTGCCCTTTTTGCCCCCGCACCTCGCCCCCCCTCCCCCCCGGCCCCTTCTACAGCGTGTGGCGGCGCCCGCCCCCCCCACCCCTCCACCCCGCCCTCCACTTCTTGGTCGTTTGCCCTTCTTTGATATTTGTTCATACTTTCATAAGGTGTACTCGTCCTCTCTTTTCTCACATGTTGTCTTGCTCTCTTTTCTCCCATGTTGTCTTGCTCTCTTTTCTCCCATGTTGTCTTGCTCTCTTTTCTCCCATGTTGTCTTGCTCTCTTTTCTCCCATGTTTCTTCTCCCCCTTTCTCAGATTCCATTCTCCATCCTGTCTCCTGTCTTCAAATGGCTATGAGATTCGTTACTGCTGAAGTGGCTCATGTTGTGTTTTCAGGTGCTATGATATTGCAGTTGAGGGGCTGCATGAAGGGAAAGAGACTTCTGTGTTTAGGGCCAAACATGAATTGACTGTATTTAATAATTATGCGTACCTTTTAACAAGTTTCTTACTTATCACTGAGTTATTAAACATTTGTGTATCATAATGTGTTCCACTGCTGGCAACTGTATGGTAGTAGTGAATTACAAGCATATGCTTTCAGAATGTGTTAATCAAGAAATAACTGTTGGCAGTTTATAATTTTCTTTTACTACGTCATTCATTTCTCTTCTTCCTCCTGATTTTGATGGACATTATGCTCTGTGGATCTATACTAGAGGCAACCAATCGGGTAAGCTCCAGAACATCTCACCCTAATGTAGGACTTGTCTCTGCTGAACGAAGGCTTAGGGACACTTCTTCTCACTGTAGTAGAGTTTTTGCCACTGTCCTTTCCTTCTGTGCACTCACCAGTGGAAAATTAGTGAAGATGTTGACTATTGTGGCCACTCCACAGTGTTAGTTCACATACCTGAAAGAGCAGTGCCTATAAAGTGGCTAAACAGAGTGAATGGACATTTTGCAGTCAACTGATATGTTCAAGCAGCTGAAGCACTCTTTGTGAGGTCTGTAATAATGCTAACCCCCCCCCCCCCACCCCACCCCACCCCTCCCCGTATGATAGTGGCACGCAGCGCAATTAAGACCACACTTTTCTCTCTCTAATGTCTCGACACTAACTTTAATCTGTTTAAATCAATGAGGATTTAGTTCCTGAAATTCAATGTTTCTGTTCTCAAGGAGACTACACGACAATCAGATTTTTGTAGTTTGTATTACATAAAGTTCAGAATTCAAATATAAATCAACCAAAGCAGATCAGTGTAACACTCAAAAATTCTCGAAAACCTAAGCTGTGAGGTTTTCCGAGTATCATTAATTTACCAAAGCCAGGATGATTTTTCAATGGGCCAAGTGGCTCAGTGGTAGAATGCAATTCTCCACGTGGACAGCTCAGATTCGATTCCCGGCTAATGTCTAAACAGAGGTGCATGTTCTACGAGCATTTTCCTGAAGTGTAAAATATAAAAAGATAAAAAAAGAATAGGTAGCACTCGAGGCTGATAATCACTGGATTGCTGGTTTGAGTCTTGTTTTGGTCATTATCTTTTTCATTTTTGGTTGTTCATTTTGAATACACAAGTTATTTAAATATCAAATTCATCAAATATATGCTGATTAACATACATATAATTGCAATTTTTTTCTGAAAAGTGCATGTCTGTGTATTTCTGATAACATATCGCACACTCAATTTCAGTTTTCATTGAAAAGATAAATTATTCATTACAGATCTTTTGTCAAAGATTGTTTAAATTAAAAAAAAGTTAATTTTTTCAACTTCATGAAAACCCTTGTAAAACATTCTACTTTGTTGAAGTTGCTTTGGCCAGGAATCGAATATGAACTGCTCATGTGGCAGACTAGCATCGCACTGCAGAGCTGTGTGGCCCATTGAAAAAGTATTGTAGCTTTGGCAAATTAAAGATGCTTGGAAAACTTCAAAATCAGTTTTCTCAAGAAATTTTTGAGAGTTGCATCAAACTGCTGTTAGAGATTGATATTCGCGTTCTGAACTTCACATACAATAAATATAAAAGATAACAAAAGTCTGATCACGACGTGGTCTCCGTATTAGATGAATAGGTAGCATTTGTTCTGAACTACTTTATATGTGATGTAATGAAATAATTTAAGAACATTTGTAATGTAGATCCACAGTAGGTGGGCTTGCTTTGAGACAAAAGAAATACAATAAACCCTTTGCTTTAGATAACTGGATAGTTGGAAAGCAGACGAAGAGCAACGATACACATAGAATAGTGAAATATTCAGATAAGAGTTTAGTGTGCTAACTCTGTCTGTCAAAAACATCTCTACGGAAAACTCATGTTTGTGTGCCCTATGTTACAATGATCTCCAGTGTGCATCAATGTGAGTACCAGTGAGTTTTTGCATCTGCCAGAGTAACTGCTCTATCTAGTTGAACTGAAATCACAGTGCAACTTAGATTTTTTTCACAGTGACAGTTATTACCAGTGGTGAAACAATCAATAAATGACAAAGAAAACTCCTAGGTCTGATTGAAGATTGAGCTCTAGACCTATGGATTTGTAGCTTGACACTTACTCACATGGCCACACATCAATGGAGCAATATTTGTACTGCACTGGATGTCAACAGTAGTGTTAGAGCAGAAATACAGGCACTAATAATTATGCTGCCATATCTGGGCAAAGTGCACAGACGTGTTCTGGCACCTCATCTAATACATTTGGAATTTGGAAGTTAAACAAACAATAACAGTAATATGTAGCAATGCACTCTGAAGTATTAATATGGTACAAGTAGTAAGAGAAACCAGCGAGTTCTTGTTCTTCCATGTTTCGCAAAGTAATATTTTGTTTGATACACATTTTAACTGACAGCAGTTGACAATGTCAAATACTGAAAGATGTTTGTTGTGTCTTCCAATCTGGGGAGACAGATTGAGGCTTAACACACTGCTCAAATTTTCAGAAAATCTTTGATATGGTTTGATATACAACCAGACACTGTGCCTCCTTGGTAGTCCAAATGAGTGCTTTTTGTCTGTATTCTTCTCAACTGTTTGGTTGTGATTTATTTTTCCGGGACATGCTGTAACCTTGCCTGCAGTACCCTTATCATTACGTGACTGTCATTGCCTGGCTTTGTTGGCATAATGTCACTCTGACTTTAAGATTGATGAGTCATTATCTTGATACTTGGAACCTTCTTCCAGACCATTGATCATGGTATCATTTTTGGGAAATACAGCACACTTCCAGTTGTGGTGCATCGTATTTGGAATCATGATATTTTTATGATTTTTATTTAGTAGGACTGTCCTCTGTTCAGTTAAAGTGCCTGAGATGTGTTTATTACTTGTAATTTTTGGTGGAAGCTTGTGTGCCCGCTGCACATTCAGTTTTCCCTTGGTGGAAAATTATTTATTTTACGCATAAGGTGGATTATCTCTATGGGTGACACTTATTATTATTGTTATTATTAATTTTTTATTCATAATCTTCACATGGAAAAAGTCTATTGGCAAAAATTTGATGTATCAGACATAAGCACTGTTTTGAGTTGCATGGTGTCCTCTTTTAGTGCATGCTACTCATACTGGGCTTTGTTTTTCCTTTGTCCAGGCCTTTTAGTATGTATTCCTCCAGAATGTGCATAGTTTATTTCTTCTCTAATGTGATAGTTGGCTGCATGACCATAAGACTGACATTTTTAAGAGTATAATTTCTTTATGCCAGTGGCCTCAAACTCTAAATAAATTTTGTTATCTTAGAGTTTTTATCATATGTTTGGACCTGCCTTAACTACAGTGAGTTCATGCTTGGTGACAATGCCTTTGCAGCACCTTTTCCTTTCCGTGCTGCAGGTGTATCATCCTGCTATTCTTTTATCCCCTCCCTTGGGGAGCATGTCTAGGATGTTTTGAGAATGTGTTCTGTAGTTTTAGTAGCATGACATCAAAACAGTGCCTCCACTGTTTTTTCTTTATTCCTTTCTTCCTTATTTCATTGTCTGTCTCCTAGCCTTCCTCGGCTTTGGCATTTGAGGTTTCTCTTTGATACTCTTTCCTCTCTGTGTGCTCCTGAAGGCCGACTGTATCCAATGTGTAGCAGGTGATTGGGTAGCACGTAATTCCCAGCCCCGGATCGGCAGGTAGGGTTTTCACGTACCCCTGGTATAGGCCAGGTCCAGGGAGTAGTGATTGCCTGAGCTGTTACCTTCCCAGTTGGTGTGACGTCAGATGTGAATAATCACCTAAGGGGAATGAGCCCCCTCTGGGGAGGGGATGGGGGGAAGTTGGAAGGAGCACACCATCAGAGATGCTGGAAATAATGGGGGATTTTCCTGCAGTGAACCAGTCACCATCTCAGTCTACATCTACTAAACATAAACAGAATGAGGCTGAAGATTCCAAGACTCTCCCAGCAGCACCTTGGTTCCTCGTGGTATCACGTACTGAAGGAGGTCAGTCCTCTGCTACAGTTAATCCTTTTATTATTCAAAAAGGTGTTGATATAATTTCTGGCCCTGTGAAATTCTGTTCTTGTTTATGTAATGGCACTTTGCATTTGGAGGCCAATTGTGATTCTCAAACCTAACAACTGTTTGCAGCTTCGTTCCACCACGGCTATCAACTTCGTGTCAAGCCCCATTGAACACTAAATTCTTTGCCTGTTGTTATTTACACTAGGTTGCTTGATGGTCTGACCAAGGAAGAAATCCAAACTTATCTCTCTGATCAGGCCATCACTGATGTCCATCGGGTAATGAAAAAGGTTGATACAACCTTAGTGCCCACACACTCCCTTTTTCTTGTGTTTGATAGAGTATGCTTCCATCAAAGATCAAAGCAGGCTCCGAAGTCATAAAGGTCTGACCATACATTCCAAACCTAATGTGCTGCAACGAGTGTCAGCATTACAACCACACTCGAATGTCCTGTCGAACTTGGCCACATGTGTTATTTGTGGTAGGGATGTTCATGAGGGCAATTGCCCACCACCTTCTCTCCGCTGTATCAATTGCAATGGCAACAATGCAGCTTCATCCCAAGAATGTCCCATATATCTTGATGAGCAGGCCATCCAGGAGATCTGGGTGAAGGAAAAAGTGTCTGACCCTGTCACTCGCAAGTTGTTGGCTAGTCAAAAGCCCTAAGTTTTATCACCTGGCACTTACGGTAGCATTCTTGCTACTCCTCGCTCCAAGGAGGATGTGGCCACGTAGACTTGTGACCTCAAATTCAATACCAAGATTTTATAATTACCAAGTGTCACAGTAGCATCCTTGTATCCTTTTCCTCCTCCTCCTCCTCCTCCTCCTCCTCCTCCAACTGTACAATAAGCCACCAATCTTCATCTCCAGCAGTGGAATCGCTTGCTATACAACCAGCAGACTGGAAAGGTCTAAAGGAATATTCCTGCTAAGACTTATTGTGTCCCTCCAGCCAACAAGCATCTGAGTCTTCATCTGCCAACCACAAAGGCTCCAAGAAATTGATCAAAGGCAAACGGTCTTCTCCTTCGCTGACTCGGAGATCCTCTTACACAGTGTCAGTGCATGATACTCTCACCTTGCTGACCTCCGTTTCGCTGCTCTGCATCACCAACCATTTTTCTGCCCTGGAATCTGTCTGCTAACCCAGTGAGAATTCTGATGCTTCTGTAGATCTTATGGAACAGGAACCTCGAGCCTCTGCACCTTGTCACAGTGAGTTTTCGAAGGCTGGCACTCGGCAGCTGCCAAGATGACAACCCTTCATTTTTTTTCCTCCTCCTCTTCCCCCGTCATGACTCTTCTCCAATGGAATGTTTGTGGCATTAGATCCAACAAGGAAGAGTTACGGCTGCTCTTGGAATCACAGCTTCCACTTGTTTTCTGCCTCCAGGAAACAAAATTGCATCCCCGCAACTGCTTAGACCGCTCGCATTTCTTTCTGGTCTGCTTTGACCCTAGCCTCCCTTCCTCAAGGACGGCATTCCATCTCATGGGGGAATCACATTATTGATCTGGGATGATGATCATAGCCAAACCATCTCACTGAACTCACGGCTGCGTGTTGTTGCAGTCCATATTTTCTGTACTCACTTCACCTTTTCTCTTTGTACTGTCCACATCCCTCCATCATGGAGTGTCACCATGTCAGACTTCCTCCAGCGTATTGGGCAACTCCCTCACCCCTTTTTGCTGCTTTGTGACTTTAATGCACACTATCTCCTTTGGGGCTTTTCCAGAACCTGTCTGAGTGATGCCTTCTTGGCTGACCTTCTCAGTCAAGTTAACCTCATCTCCCTTAACACTTGAGCACCCACATTCTTTTCAGACTTCATGCACACCTATTCCCATTTGGGCCTGCTGTTCTGCACTGCCCAGTGTGTGTGTCATCTTGAGTGGTCCGTTCTCACTGACATACTCGAGCAACTATTTCCAGTATGCTCACCATTTGCTGACTCTTACCGCACCTATATGTAAAATCAATTGCCAGCTTTCTAAGCTCAACTGGCAACCTTCGGTGAACAACATTTCCCCAGTTGTGATCACCAGGTAGAACCTTACAAACATTATGCTTACCACTGCAGAATGTTCCATTCCTCACACTTCACCTTTACTGCGCCATTTCCCAGTCCCCTGGTGGACTGAGGCATGACGCGATGCAATTTGCATGCAGAGACATGCTCTCCGCATTTTTTACTGTCATCCTACTCTGGCAAACTCTGTTCGTTACAAACAGTTGCATGCTCACTGTCGTCGCATTCTTCACGATAGCTAAAAAGCTAGCTGGATTTTATTTACTAGTTCCTTTTAACAGTTCCACTCTCTCTTCTGTCATGTGGGCCAATCTCTGATGACTCTCTGGGACCAAGGTTCATTCCCATATTTCTGTTGCAGATGATGTCATTGTAGACCCCATCGCTGTTACCAGCATCTTAGGCCACTATTTTGCTTTCGAGCTCCATCCACTATCGCTCTTGGCTTCCTCCATCAGAAATGAGTTGAGAAGGCTCGGGTGTGATACTTTTTTCCTCTCCGAATCGTGAATGCTACAATGCTGCCATTACTATGGGAGCTATATGACAGTCTCACTTCATCCTGATCTTTCACCCCAGGGCTGGACGATATTCACTTTCAGATGTTGCAGCCCCTTTCTCTTGCAGGCAAGCACTTCTTAGTTGATGTGTAGAATCGCATCTGGGCAACTGACACGTTTCCCAGATGCTGGTGTGAAGCCACTGTCATAGCCATACTTTGGCTCGGTAAGGACAAACGCCTTCCTTCTAGCTACCACCCCATTTCACTCACCAGCTGCGTTTGCAAGGTGATGGGACATATGATTCGTGCCCAGCTGGTATGGCGTCTCAAGTCTCGCAATTTACTAATCACTGCAAAATATGGATTTTGAACAGGCTGTTCTGTAGTTCACCACCTCGTTACTATATCAAACCGTGTAACGGACCTCGACACTTCGTTGTGCGTCAGGGTCTGTCCCAAGTGTTGTCCTCTTTGCTATAGCAATTAACCCTCTTATGGACTTCTCCTGCTGGGCATCTATGGCTACCTTTTCATTGATGATTTTGTGGCCTATTGCAGTTCTCTATGGACTTGTCTCCTTGAGTGGTGTCTTCTGTGATGTCTCGGTAATCTTTACTTGTGGAGCATCGACAATGGCTTTCGCTTTCCCACTGACAAAACTGTTTGTATGAATTTCTGGCAGTGCAGTGGTTGTCTTCCACTGTCTTTACATCTTGGACCTGTTGTTCTTCTGTTCACCGAAACTATGAAATTCCGGGGGCTCGTGCTTGATAGAAAACTTCCGTGGTTGTCCCACATGTCTTATGTGGCTGCCCACTGTATCTGGTCCCTCAATGTCCTATACATGCTCTAAGCTGTACTTCATGGGGAGAAGATTGGACCACCCTACTACATTTGTACCAATCCCTTGTTCATTTGAAACTCACCTATGGGTGTTTCATTTATGCATCTGCATGTCCATCCAGTTTATGCTTTATAAATACAATGCATTATTGAGAATCCTGTTTGGCCGCTGGTGCCTTTTACACTAGCATGGTTGAGAGTGTCTATGCAGAAGCTGCCAAACTACCACTGTCATACTGACCTGATGTTCCCCTCACTAGACACGCATGCCATTTGTCTGCCATATCCTGCCACCCATCCTCTGCCTGCTTCTTTGATGACTCCTTTGACCACCAGTATGGGGCACATCCCATTTCTCTGTTACTTCCTGGAGTCAGCTTAACTTCCCACAACCTGCCACTTTCCCAATGGATGTGAACCCTTTACCACCTTTGCTTCATGCAGTGACCTGTGTTCACCTTGGATTTCATTTGCTTCCTAGGGAAACTACTCGAGATTCGATCTGTTGCTGTAAGTTTCTTGACTTTCGCACAGAACTTAGCGATATTAACTTTATATACACTATGGCTCTTGAACTGACTATGGTGTTGGGTGTGCCTTCATGATTGGCAGTGAGGATTTTCAGTATTGGCTTCCAAAACACTGCTCAGCATTTACAGCAGAGCTCTTCGCCATTTATCAGGCCATGCAGTACATCTGGCGACACAGGCTTATCAATTGTCACATGCTCTTACTCTCTCGTTGCCCTTCAGATGCTGTGTGTGCTGTACACAATTCATCCCTTAGTGAAACTGGTTGAAGAAAGCTTCCACCTGCTCACTCTGGAGAGAGCCACTGTGATGTCTGTGTGTGTTCCTCATCATATCGGTCTGACAGGAAACGAGGCTGCTGCCGAGGCTGCAGTCCTCCTACATTGAGCTGCTAGTTCATCCATTCCTTCTGATGATCTCTGTATTACTGTCTGTAAGCAGGTGGTGTCACTTTGGCATCACAGCTGGTCTTCATTCATGCGAACAAGTTCCAGGGGCTTAAACCTCTCCCAGCCGCTTGGCCGACCTCCTCTTGGCCCACTTGCTGCAAGATCATTTTAGGCTGCGTACTGGGCACTGTTGTTTTAGCTATTGCCATTTGTTAAGTGGTGATCCATTACCACTTTGTGCTCATTGTCATCAATCTTTGTTTATCATTTCCTGACCGAATGCCCTTTTTTTAACCATTTATGTTCTGATATATGTTTGCCGTCTGAATTATTAGCAGTTTCAGTGAACAACGTGCGTGCTGTTGACCAGATTTTACTTCATAGCAGTATGGTTAAGGACATTTAAACTTTAGTTTGGTACCTTTGTTGTCTCTATGGCGTATTTTGTGGACCTTTCTTCAAAAGAATTCTTGTTCTTAGCTCTTTCCTTCCATCAACTGGGCTTAACACAGAGTCGCTTTAACTCCTTTCTAGTTGTTACGTTCTAAGTTTCTGACAAGGGCGCTTATGACCTTAGTTGTTTTTGTGCCCTAAAATGAAATAAAACAAATATTTAATTTGTCACTGTGGTATTGTTCATAACAGCAAAAAACATTTCTCAAGCTGCACAGAGATTCTACGCAGATCATGTGCATGTTTGGCTCTATGTATTCTTGTAAGCAGCTTTCCTGAACAATGAAAAGAATACAAACCAAGGAACAATCTTTTCTTCTGGATGAGACACTGAAGGCAGCCTTGCTCATTAAAGCTGCAAGCACTTTCATGCCAGATATTATTGCTCTTGTTATGATACAAAGAAAAAACATCTGATTTCAGATACCCAATAAACTTATGCAATTTATTTTAAAACATTCCTTAACTTCCTATTGCCCCGAGGTAGTAAGTCACTATGTCGTAGCTGCTAAGAGTATGATGTTGGCGATCATTTAAGGTGTGACCAGCCCGTTTGATTGGCCACAGCAATCAACAATGCTCTGTGCAGCAGGGAGTGCTGTGCAGCTCAGTATGAAGCTCATGAGCTGGAACAGCCTGCTATAAAGTGACTAGTTTAATTACAAATGATAGTGTAACAATTTTCAAATTTGATGTAGACAGATCAAATGATTGATATTAATAATTTTCGAGTTATTTAAATATGGAGTTTTCTGAAGGTCTTGCTTCAGCCCTGAAAGTGTTTTTAAGTGTATTAACAATGTTAATGAATACTTATGGAATAGTATAACAATTGGGGGTATCACCTTCAGCCTTGTTTTTAAATCTCTTTACTCAATTGTGGCTGGTTCTGGTGACACTGCACCATTGTCGTGTCCCTGTATTGGCAAATTTGGACCTATAACCAACTTTCCATACTGTGATAACAGGGGATATGGCAGTATGGAAAGTTGTTTATGTATCCACCTTGTGTCAGTAGAGGGGCCTTATGTCTGTACAGTGTGTCATTGAAGCCAGTTGCATTTGTATAAAGAGATTTCAACACACAGCTGGAGATGTGACCATTAATTCTCATATACTGACCATCTGTTGTCTCGCTCTCCATCCAAAATAGAAGATGGATAAATGAAATAATGGAGTATTGGATGTGATCAACTGTATGGTAAAATACTAAGAATTTGTTGTGCACTCTCAGGGAACAATTCATGCTAACCAAATGATGTGGTTTGAAGCTATACTTAATGGAAGGAGGAGCACTGAATATCACTAAGTCCTTCAACAAAGTGAACAACAGTATCGATCCAGTGAATAAGATAGTATCACCAATGACACTTGCTGGCTTACATTCAATGAATTTTGTATTTGTTTGTCCTACATGATGTAGTCCCACATAGTTACTTTCATGTGTGTGTTCTGTTTTTATCTGCAAGTAGTTCCTTCATTCTCATGAACAGGTTGAGATAACTAACTTTTTCACTTCAAATATTATTTGACTTGTTAAGAATACTAGTAATCTGTTTTCACCTAGACAATAAGTTACAGGACCTGTTAAAATGGTGAACTGTGTGTTTCAGAAATTACGAATATGAATTTGAAATTGAGATTTTTCTTTTCGTACTGCAACTTGAATGATTCACCTTACAGATTTCAGCTCGATTCATCATCAACCCCTCTGGACAGTTTATCTGGATTAAAAACAGGCAGCCAATTTTAATAAACCAAAAAATACCTAAGGTGAAGACGTTAGGTGTCTGTCTCTCTCTCTCTCTCTCTCTCTCTCTCTCTATAATTGGACATACTAAGCTGATGTCAACTAGG
Organism: Schistocerca nitens; assembly: GCF_023898315.1. NCBI lineage: Eukaryota > Metazoa > Arthropoda > Insecta > Orthoptera > Acrididae > Schistocerca > Schistocerca nitens. The sequence continues at coordinate 436,633,133 of NC_064621.1, forward strand.
CTGATGTCATTTACTCCACGAAGCATTCTTCTTGTTTGCTGTTCATTTTATATAACTACCATTTAATTTAATTTCTTATTTAATATAGGGTTTGTAGAATTACTTATGTTGTTGACTTATTTTGATGAAGATATGTGTATATTTTTATTTTTCTTCTTGTGAAACAGCAGTGGATTACAAAAAAATAATTTAGTTTCAGCCAGTATGCTATTTCTGTGAGAGTTGCTGGAAAGATCCCCATAGAAGAATGCCGTCACGTGCGGTCTTACAAGAATGATCCTCATCAGTGGAAATACTTATGTATTGAAGGTAATTTCAGTACTGATACCTGTTACTCAAGTGCTTTATTACTCCCGTTACCACTGCATCTTAGAATTGTTACTGTAGCTTGTGCCATCACCATGCCAACTACAAAAACAAAATATAGCATTAAAAAAATTGTTTTTTCCTTCCACTGCTGCCACTGCTTCAGCCTTGTAGCCTGTTCAAAGAACAGGAAAAAGTTTGTGAATCAATTTGGGGATGTACTTTCAGAAGACTTTGAAGTATTGGGTATTAATGCCCTTACTAATAATGGAGTACCTTTGATACTAGTTTCACAAATAATTGAAAATATATAGCTTCATAAATTACTTGCTGTATATGAACAAGTAAGAGGGTAACTTGAGTGGCTTATGTGGGTCTTGTCAGTGATTGTTGCATTGTATTGGAAACCATATTTCCATTGACTCCTATGTTCTTTCCCAGGAAATTAATTTTTTTTTCTATGGGTTGCCAAGGTTTTTTTTTTCATATTTTTTTGAATTTATTTTTCCCGACTCACATGACAAATTACTACAAATAGTGTACCATTTGGAAAATAACCTGAAAATTGAAATCCTAGCCTGCCCATTTGCTTTATTTGCGATGCTGTGTCTTGCGTGTGTGTCAGACTCCAAATGTTGATATTCTTGGAACAAAACAGTAATCATCTACATGAAAATCAACATGGGATCTGAAAACATCAATCATATAAGTGGTGTGTGTGTGGGGGGGGGGGGGGGGAGAAGAGAGAAGAGAGAAGATCCCTATGGTATATGTAATCTGTTTTGCGGGTCGATCAAACATTTCTTGGCAGTAGGGTGAGGGACTTTATGCTGAATAGTGCGTCATCTGCAGATGCTGAAGTAGGTGCTCAGTCCCTGGGGAATGTAATAAGACTTTTGCTGTTAATTACACTTACATGGCTTAATTGATACTGTAAGTTGCAAATTCAGGCATTTTGCAAATAATGCAGTTATCTATGAGGAAGATATATGTGGTAAAAATAGCAATAATATCAACTTAGTTCTTGACAGAATATCGGTGTGCTACGAAGACAGTGTTAGCTCTTAGTTTAGGAAAATGAAAATATGGGTACTTCATGAAACTATGTCTAACCATGGCTTACTTTGACTACACGATTAATGAGTTACAACTAGTGTCAGCTACATTGTAAATGTTGTTGTTGTTGTGGCCTTCAGCCCTGAGACTGGTTTGATGCAGCTCTCGATGCTACTCTATCCTGTCCAAGCTTCTCCACCTCCCAGTACCTACTGCAGCCTACATCCTTCTGAATCTGCTTAGTGTATTCATCTCTTGGTCTCCATCTATGATTTTTACCCTCCATGCTGCCCTCCAGTACTAAATTGGTGATCCCTTGATGCCTCAGAACATGTCCTACCAACCGATCCCTTCTTCTAGTCAAGTTGTGCCACAAGCTCTTCTTCTTCCCAATTCTGTTCAATACCTCCTCATTAGTTATGTGATGTACCCATCTAATCTTCAGCATTCTTCTGTAGCACCACATTTCAAAAGCTTCTATTCTCTTCTTGTCCAAACTATTTATTGTCCATGGCTACACTCCATACAAATACTTTCAGAAACGACTTCCTGACACTTAAATCAATACTCGATGTTAGCATATTTCTCTTCTTCAGAAACGCCTTCCTTCCCATTGCCAGTCTACATTTTATATCCTCTCTACTTCGACCATCTTCAGTTATTTTGCTCCCCAAATAGCAAAACTCATTTACAACTTTAAGTGTCTCATTTGCTAATTTAATTCCCTCAGCATCACCAGACTTTATTCGACTACATTCCATTATCCTTGTTTTGCTTTTGTTGATGTTCATCTTATACTCTCCTTTCAAGACACTGTCCATTCCTTTCAACTGCTCTTCCAAGTCCTTCGCTGTCTCTGACAGAATTACAATGTCATCGGCGAACCACAAGGTTTTTATTTCTTCTCCATCGATTTTAATACCTACTCTGAACTTTACTTTTGTTTCCTTTACTGCTTGCTCAATATACAGATTGAATAACATCTGGGAGAGGCTACAACCCTGTCTCACTCCCTTCCCAACCACTGCTTCCTTTTCATGGCCCTCGACACCAATCTGCTTTCTGTACAAATTATAATAGCCTTTTGCGCCCTGCATTTTACCCCTGCCACCTTCAGAATTTGAGAGAGTATTCCAGTTAACATTGTCAAAAGCTTTCTCTAAATCTACAAACGCTAGAAACGTGGGTTTGCCTTTCCTTGATCTTCCTTCTAAGATAAGTCATAAGGTCTGTATTGCCTCAAGTGTCCCAATATTTCTATGGAATCCAAACTGATCTTCCCCGAGGTCGGCTTCTACCAGATTTTCCATACGTCTGTAAAGAAATCGCGTTAGTATTTTGCAGCTGTGGCTTTTTAAACTGATAGTTCGGTAATTTTCACATCTGTCAACACCTGCTTTCTTTGGGATTGGAATTATTATATTCTTCTTGAAGTCTGAGGGAATTTCGCCTCTCTCATACATCTTGCTCACCAGATGGTAGAGTTTTGCTAGGACTGGCTCTCCCAAGGCTGTCAGTAGTTCTAATGGAATGTTGTCTTCTCCTGGGGCCTTGTTTCGACTTAGGTCTTTCAGTGCTCTGTCAAACTCTTCACACAGTATCATATCTCCCATTTCATCTTCATCTACATCCTCTTCCATTCCCATAATATTGTCCTCAAGTACATCGCCCTTGTATAAACCCTCTATATACTCCTTCCACCTTTCTGCTTTCCCTTCTTTGCTTAGAACTGGTTTTCCATGAAAGCTCTTGATATTCATGCAAGTGGTTCTCTTTTCTCCAAAGGTCTCTTTAATTTTCCGGTAGGCAGTATCTATCTTACCCCTAGTGAAATAAGCCTCTACATCCTTACATTTGTCCTCTAGCCATCCCTGCTTAGCCATTTTGCACTTCCTGTCGATCTCTTTTTTGAGGCGTTTGTATTCCTTTTTGCCTGCTTCATTTACTGCATTTTTATATTTTCTCCTTTCATAAATTACATTCAGTATCTTTTCTGTTACCCAAGGATTTCTATTAGCCCTCGTCTTTTTACCTACTTGATCCTCTGCTGCCTTCACTACTTCATCCCTCAGAGCTACCCATTGTTCTTCTACTGTATTTCTTTCCCCCATTCCTGTCAATTGTTCCCTTACGCTCTCCCTGAAACTCTGTACAACAACTGGTTCTTTCAGTTTATCCAGGTCCCATCTCCTTAAATTCCCACCTTTTTGCAGTTTTTTCGGTTTTAATCTACAGTTCATAACCAATAGATTTTGGTCAGAATCCACATCTACCCCTGGAAATGTCTTACAATTTAAAACCTGGTTCCTAAATCTGTCTTACCATTATATATTCTATCTGAAACCTTATAGTATCTCCAGGGTTCATCCATGTATACAACCTTCTTTCGTGATTGTTGAACCCTGTATTCACCTGACCCCATTGTAAATATATTTGGTAATAACACTGCACTGATGTGTGAAGTGGAGAGACCACAAAGGCTCAACTTTAGATAAAACAAATGTGAGACTTCATTGCTAGGATGCTGGAAAAATTGACCTGTAAGAAGGCATTGAATGTGTGTGAGAAAAATGGTCCAGTTGGTCACAGGCATAGGCTGATGAGGGTTTATAACAAAAATGTTGCAAAATCGTAACTGCCACACTGTTGAAGAAAGCCATAGGACATCATGTGAGAACTTGCTTATAAAACTATATGGATTGCACATACAAAAACCAGTTTGCACAGAGGTGTACAAACAGTCATTCTTACCGAACACTGTATATGACTGAAATGAGAAGGAAAGAGTAGAAGGTACTCTTGCACACTTAAGTGATTTGCAGGCAATAAATGTAGATGTATTGTTATTTATATTACTAAACAGCTAAAATGCTCACCCAATCCCAGCAGCACCTTGCCTGTCTCTTTACTTTCAGGGTCAGCATGTATTTCATATAATTACTGACTGAACAAATTAAAATTGTCATAGTGTGTTCATTAAGAGTTGCAATCCTATGTTAAAAGTGTAACATAATAAGTCAGGGATTAAAGTTGAAAATGTGTGTGTGTGTGTGTGTGTGTGTGTGTGTGTGTGTGTTGAGGCAGTGTAACTCACAACATACAAATTACTCTGGCTATATTCATCCAGTGTTTGACAATGAGAGCTCTTAGGGACTTAAAATAAACTGTGCACATAGTTCCAAACCTTTTCAACACTTTTTCCCAGTGTCACCCCCACAGTATAATTAAAGAAGTAGATTGCTTATTACATCTTCACTGTTCATGCAGTAAAACTTAGTCAGGCATGTTGTAATTTATTACTTCTGCACTACTAACTCTAATTGCAGCTCATTGCGCAGACATTCCCCACATATTTCACTTTTTGTTCATGCAAAATTACACCGTTGTAAAACATGTAGTTTAGGAGGGGGGGTGGGGGGGGGGTGGAGGAATTTGAATGTTTTTCCATCATGAAAGATTCCCAATTTGTGTAACATACACTGCCAGAGGAATTATTTTTCACATATAATGGAGCTGCTTATGGAAAATACACTCTTGAGATTTGTGAGGAAATTTTTTTTTACATTGTCCCCCTTTGGGTCCAGGGATTAGGCCTGAGGTATTCCTGCCTGTCGTAAGAGCCGACTAAAAGGAGTCTAATACATTTTGGCCTTTATGTGATAGTCCCCTGTCATTTTTGACCTCTATTCTTCTAAATTTTCCCAAAGAGCGAGCCAATTGGGGTAGGGCACCGTACATGGTGCATCATGTTAATCATGCTCTAAGACCTCTCGCATCCTTAGTCAACGTGGATCTGCACTTCCGCTCATTCTCCAGCTGTTCGGTAAGGTCACCCTCCTGGGTGTGTTTTCCTCCATCCACTGTGCAGTATTGTTTTCTGCGCTGATGATGATAATGGACTGGTGTGCTTGCCTGCCTCATCCACCACCCCCATCCTGCCCTCCTTCCATTTCCTCTTCCCAGTAAACAAGCTTCTCAATATGTAGAAGAATTAATGGTTGAAACAGCACACCAATTAAAAAAGTTGTTTTATTTCTTGATACAATGTAATACCTTGATACAATGTAATACCCCCCAATGAAGCATGGACCTTGCCGTTGGTGGGGAGGCTTGCGTGCCTCAGCGATACAGATAGCCGTACCGTAGGTGCAACCACAACGGAGGGGTATCTGTTGAGAGGCCAGACAAACATGTGGTTCCTGAAGAGGGGCAGCAGCCTTTTCAGTAGTTGCAGGGGCAACAGTCTGGATGATTGACTGATCTGGCCTTGTAACATTAACCAAAACGGCCTTGCTGTGCTGGTACTGCGAACGGCTGAAAGCAAGGGGAAAGTACAGCCGTAATTTTTCCCCAGGGCATGCAGCTTTACTGTATGGTTAATGATAATGGCGTCCTCTTGGGTAAAATATTCCAGAGGTAAAATAGTCCCCCATTCGGATCTCCGGGCAGGGACTACTCAAGAGGACGTTGTTATCAGGAGAAAGAAAACTGGCGTTCTACGGATCGGAGCATGGAATGTCAGATCCCTTATTCGGGCAGCTAGGTTAGAAAATTTAGAAAGGGAAATGGATAGGTTAAAGTTAGATATAGTGGGAATTAGCGAAGTTCGGTGGCAGGAGGAACAAGACTTTCAGTTTGGCGAATACAGGGTTATAAATACAAAGGCAAGTATGGGTAATGCAGGAGTAGGTTTAATAATGAATAAAAAAATAGCAATGCGGGTAAGCTACTACAAACAGCATAGTGAACGCATTATTGTGGCCAAGATAGACACGAAGCCCACGCCTACTACAGTAGTAAAAGTTTATATGCCAACTGGGTGTGCAGATGATGAAGAAATTGATGAAATGTGTGATGAGATAACAGAAGTTATTCAGGTAGTGAAGGGAGACGAAAATTTAATAGTCATGGGTGACTGGAATTTGGTAGTAGGAAAAGGGAGAGAAGGAAACGTAGTAGGTGAATATGGATTGGGGGTAAGAAATGAAAGAGGAAGCCGCCTGGTAGAATTTTGTGCAGAGCATAACTTAATCATAGCTAAAAGTTGGTTCAAGAATCATCAAAGAAGGTTGTATACATGGAAGAATCCTGGAGATACTGACAGGTTTCAGATAATTATATAATGGTAAGACAGAGATTTAGGAACCAGGTTTTAAATTGTAAGACATTTCCAGGGGCAGATGTGGACTCTGACACACAATCTTTTGGTTATGAACTGTAGATTAAAACTGAAGAAACTGCAAAAAGGTGGGAATGTATGGAGATGGGACCTGGATAAACTGACTAAACCAGAGGTTGTACAGAGTTTCAGGGAGAGCATAAGGGAACAATTGACAGGAATGGGGGAAAGAAATACAGTAGAAGAAGAATGGGTAGCTTTGAGGGATGAAATAGTAAAGGCAGCAGAGGATCAAGTAGGTAAAAAGACGAGGGCTAGTAGAAATCCTTGGGTAACAGAAGAAATATTGAATTTAATTGATGAAAGGAGAAAATATAAAAATGCAGTAAATGAAGCAGGCAAAAAGGAATACAAACGTCTCAAAAATGAGATAGACAGGACGTGCAAAATGGCTAAGCAGGGATGGCTAGAGGATAAATGTAAGGATGTAGAGGCTTATCTCACTAGGGGTAAGATAGATACTGCCTACAGGAAAATTAAAGAGACCTTTGTAGAAAAGAGAACCACTTGTATGAATATCAACGGCTCAGATGGAAACCCAGTTCTAAGCAAAGAAGGGAAAGCAGAAAGGTGGAAGGAGTATATAGAGGGTCTATACAAGGGCGATGTACTTGAGGACAATATTATGGGAATGGAAGAGGATGTAGATGAAGATGAAATGGGAGATATGATACTGCGTGAATAGTTTGACAGAGCTCTGAAAGACCTGAGTCGAAACAAGGCCCCGGGAGTAGAAAACATTCCATTAGAACTACTGACAGCCTGGGGAGAGCCAGTCCTCACAAAACTCTACCATCTGGTGAGCAAGATGTATGAGACAGGCGAAATACCCTCAGACTTCAAGAAGAATATAATAATCCCAATCCCAAAGAAAGCAGGTGTTGACAGATGTGAAAATTACCGAACTATCAGTTTAATAAGTCACAGCTGCAAAATACTAACGCGAGTTCATTACAGACGAATGGAAAAACTAGTAGAAGCCGACCTTGGGGAAGATCAGTTTGGATTCCATAGAAATATTGGAACACGTGAGGCAATACTGACCCTACGGCATATCTTAGAAGCTAGACTAAGGAAAGGCAAACCTACGTTTCTAGCATTTGTAGACTTAGAGAAAGCTTTTGACAATGTTGACTGGAATACTCTCTCAAATTCTGAAGGTGGCAGGGGTAAAATGCAGGGCGCAAAAGGCTATTATAATTTGTACAGAAAGCAGATTGGAGTCGAGGGCCATGAAAAGGAAGCAGTGGTTGGGAAGGGTTGTAGCCTCTCCCAGATGTTATTCAATCTGTATATTGAGCAAGCAGTAAAGGAAACAAAAGTAAAGTTCAGAGTAGGTATTAAAATCGATGGAGAAGAAATAAAAACCTTGAGGTTCGCCGATGACATTGTAATTCTGTCAGAGACAGCAAAGGACTTGGAAGAGCAGTTGAACGGAATGGATGGTGTCTTGACGGGAGGATATAAGATGAACATCAACAAAAGCAAAACGAGGATAATGGAATGTAGTCGAACTAAGTCAGGTGATGTTGAGGGAATTAGATTAGGAAATGAGACACTTAAAGTAGTAAAGGAGTTTTGCTATTTGGGGAGCAAAATAACTGAAGATGGTCGAAGTAGAGAGGATATAAAATGTAGACTGGCAATGGGAAGGAAAGCGTTTCTGAAGAAGAGAAATTTGTTAACATCGAGTATTGATTTAAGTGTAAGGAAGTCGTTTCTGAAAGTATTTGTATGGAGTGTAGCCATGTATGGAAGTGAAACATGGACGATAAATAGTTTAGACAAGAAGAGAATAGAAGCTTCCGAAATGTGGTGCTACAGAAGAATGCTGAAGATTAGATGGGTAGATCACATAACTAATGAGGAGGTATTGAATAGAATTGGGGAGAAGAGGAGTTTGTGGCACAACTTGACAAGAAGAAGGGATCAGTTGGTAGGACATGTTTTGAGGCATCAAGGGATCACCAATTTAGTATTGGAGGGCTGCGTGGAGGGTAAAAATCGTAGAGGGAGACCAAGAGATGAATACACCAAGCAGATTCAGAAGGATTTAGGTTGCAGTAGGTACTGGGAGATGAAGAAGCTTGCACAGGATAGAGTAGCATGGAGAGCTGCATCAAACCAGTCTCAGGACTGAAGACCACAACAACAACAACAACAATATAATACATGAATCTGTTGTGGCAGGTACAATATGTATTCTGTGTTTGAAATCTGTTCACACTTGGTGAGATTTGTCTTCATAAGCAGAAGTAATTACTTTGTTGATTCTAGTCTCCAGTTGTTTGTTGCCTTTTTCAGGAGTTTGGTAAAAACAGACTTTAACATGACTGGAAAAAAGATACTTAAGGGTGCTAGGAATCAGACCTGGGAGGCCAAAAAAGTGGTGCCACATCTATCAATGGAATTCACAAGAAAGGCATTGCAGAGGGAGTTTGTCAGTTCAGACGATCAGTGAAAATAGTGTACCATCTCGGTAGAAAATACTTTTGATGACAATCAACTGAGTAAGGTATCAAATACAGCTCCAGCATGTTGATGTAATTTGTACAGTTAGCTTTCTCTTTCGGGGGGGGGGGGGGGGGGGTACAGGAAAGGTGTAATAATTTTATGTCATGAGGCATCACACATTAACTTTTGCACTACCATACAAAACTTGCCATAAAGGATCTGGGTTTGTTGAACAATGGATGTGAACATTATTTTTGACTTTTGCATTCACAGAAATAGTTCATAAAATAAAAAAAATCTGATTTCCTGTAGGAAATGTTTATCTCCCCAGTAATAGCAGTTGATAGAGGTCTAATTGAATATGTTATTGATTTTATGTTGTACAAGGGATCTGAAATTCTTGTGAGCCTCTTCAAACCATCCTCTGTTGAGAAATTAGAAGCCATTGTGTCTTCTCCATTTGTTCAATGCTGGCATGTATAATACTAGACATACGTAATGCTATACTACCTCTGAGGTACTTGTACCTGTTTTGTATGAAGGCAGAGACATTTGTTCGCTTATAATATGGTGATGGGACATGAATGAAGGTGATAAAAGTAAATGCAAACCAGTCTGTTGTGTCATACATTCATCCTGAATCTCGAATGGTGCATCTGTGAATATTATGATGTTTTAGTTACAACCATTGAAGTGGAGATAGCCATTTCAGTTAATGAATACATAGGGAACATAGATACATAGATTTAAGTGTCAGGAAGTCGTTTCTGAAAGTATTTGTATGGAGTGTAGCCATGTATGGAAGTGAAACATGGACGATAACTAGTTTGGACAAGAAGAGAATAGAAACTTTTGAAATATGGTGCTACAGAAGAATACTGAAGATAAGGTGGGTAGATCACGTAACTAATGAGGAGGTACTGAATAGGATTGGGGAGAAGAGAAGTTTGTGGCACAACTTGACTAGAAGAAGGGATCGGTTGGTAGGACATGTCCTGAGGCATCAAGGGATCACCAATTTAGCATTGGAGGGCAGCGTGGAGGGTAAAAATCGTAGAGGGAGACCAAGAGATGAATACACTAAGCAGATTCAGAAGGATGTAGGTTGCAGTAAGTACTGGGAGATGAAGAGGCTTGCACAGGATAGAGTATCATGGAGAGCTGCATCAAACCAGTCTCAGGACTGAAGACCTCAATAATAATAGGGAGCATTCAAACAGATATAAAATTGTATCAAAGACTTCCTGTCAGTAAGTCACTCTGATTACAGTGATAGGGCTGCCATAAATACGTAGGTTGGAACTTACAGTGTTACCACTGCTGTGGAGACACTATGCAATGGAATCTACTAGTGTCACTGATAGCACACATTGTTAACATACCTACCTTACCTTCGAGCAAATGGACTCGCCTGTCCCATGTCACCGGCATGCGCATATTCGAGGGAAACACAGTCACTTGTGTGTGAGCGGTCTAACATAACGGTGTCACTATGTTTTCGAAATAGGAACAACAGAGTTGGATCAAGATTGAATGTGCCAGAGGTCATACAGCATGACAGTGTCATCAAGGTCTTCAAGAGGTGCGCAGGGAATCGGTATTGCCATACAGTACAGTGGCACATTGGGTAAAAGCCTTCAACGAAGGTCAGCAAACTGTGGCAGACATGCATCAGGCAGCTCATCCTAGCGTCTCTGAAGAAGAAGTGCATGCTGTTGCCTAGTTAGTGGACAGTGACTGACGCCATATGATTCGTGAGCTTGCCTACGAAAGCGGATGAGTGCATACGACTGTGCTTCGCATCCTGAAGGAATGCCTTGGCATGCGAAACATTGCATCTCAATGGGTTCTGCATGACTTGACTGAAATGCAGAAATGGATGCGTTATGACGCTGCTCAGACGCACTTGGAGTGCTATGAGCGTGAAGGAGAGGCTTTCTTACGCCATATCGTAACACTGGATGAGACGTGGGCCACATCGTACTAGCCAAAACTGAAACGCCAGTCCAACAAATGGTATCATTATGGGTTACCGCGAAAGTCGAAAGTGTCAGAGCCCCAGTATGGTGAAAGTTATGGTGATTCTCATGTAAGACTGTGATGATGTTATCCTAACGCATTACATTCCTCCATGGCAATGCACAGTGTTACTGTTTGTTTTTGGACCATCGCCTGCGACCAGCTTTGTGAAAGAAGTGGCGACACTTTCTGTGCAACCCACCCATAATTTTCCACAACATGTGCATTCACCTACGGCGCAAGCTGTGGCTGCTCTCTTCGATCGATGAGACTGAAAGTACTGTACCGTCCACCATACTCCCCGGACTTAAGCCCTTGTGACTTTGATTTGATTCCGAAGATGAAGGAACCACTTTGTGGCATTCGCTTCAGAACTGTTCCAGAGATTCGACAGGCAGCAGACTGCTCCATTCGCACTGTCAACTGAACAGACTCTGCTAACGATATACTACGCCATCCACATCGCTAGCAATGGTGTCTACACAACGCTGGTGACTTTTTTGAAGGACGATAACAGGTGCAAACATGTATCTCTTTTGTATCGGTTGTGAATAAATAGTTGCCACTATTTAAGTTCCAACCCTCGTATATTGCATGGTGGATAAGGTCTGTAGCTCTGAAGCTGTTCACAGATGACATGCTTGTGTACAGGGAGGTGACACTATAGAAACTTGACACAGCAGAGAAACTTGCAGATGATCACCTTTGATGAAAATGTGTGTCACTTTGGATACCTGGTTATTCAGGGATTAAGGCAATGAACAAGCTGATAGACTGGCCAGGACAGGTACAATAACTCCGATTTAGTGTTCCGGAGCCTGCCTTGACCATCTCTAAGGCAATGGTAAAATCAAAACAATGTAGCTGGATCAGGAAGCAGAGCTTAGAATATTAGATTATGATCCAAAAAATGTAAAACCATGGCAAGCTAGTGATGCCAATGCCATAATTCAAGAAGTTCTGTAATCCTGAACTTTACCAGGGAACAGATTAAACTCATGGTAGGAATCACGACTGGCTGTGGGAAATTTAAGAACCATCTACACGTGATTGGTATAGAGGAAGAAGCCTCTATGTGTAGACTATGGGGTGAGGAGGATGAAACTGTCCCACATCTAATCTCCTAGTGCAAAGTTCTGGAGGGCAAAAGACACAGAATATTCAGGTCTGTAAAGCTTGAACACTGAGAGGAAAGGTAGAGGAAATAGTGGATATGATGGAAAGGAGGAAGCTAGATATATTAGTCATGGGGGAGACCAAATGGAAAGGAGAAGGCAGTAGGGAACTGAGGAAAGGTTATAGATTGTATTGGAGTGAAAATGAAGAAGTAAGACAAAAGGGAATGGGAGTTATTGTGGGAGATGAACTAAAAGAAGATCATAATAATGACAAAGGGAAGGAGTGTAGAGGTGGTTTAGGTATATGCTCCTTAAGTAGGCTGTGTAGCTCAAGAGGAGGACTACTTTGAGGAAGAACTACAAAAGCAGTTGGACAAAGGATAATAATCATGGGAGGCTTGAATGCAATTGTAGGGAGTGAAAATGTACTGGGTGCAGAAGGATGGGGAAGTAGAAATGGAGGAGGAGAGAGAGTTTTGTAATTCTGAAAGAGAACTGGTTTAGTGGTAGGTAACTCTTGGTTTCAGAAGAAAGAGAGCCACAAAGTAATGTTGTACAGCAAGAGTCTTGTGCAGAAATCTTTGGTATATTACATGCTCTGTGATTAGAAAAAGAAGAGGGCTGTAATGGATATAAAAGCACTACCATGTGAGGTATTGGATAGTGACAGCCACCTACTGGTGATAAGCAGGAGAATCATGGAGCAGTGGAAGAAGACAAAGAACCAGGAAAGAAAAATTAGAATATGGGACCTGAAGGACAAGGAAGTCAAGAAAGAATACCAGGATGTTAAGGGAAAGTTTGCTAAAGAATGAACCAAAAACAGGAGAAGAGGAATGTAGACAGTTTAAAAGTGCTATGGTAGAAGCTGCAGTACCTGCATGCAGGAGGCACCATGATGGAATAAAAGAGTCAAGGAGGTAGGATGAAGGAAAAACAAGGCCCATATTAGCAGCAAGAGAGGAGCATAAGAAAAAGAAGAAAGAGGCAAATAAGACAGTGGCTGAGGAGAGGAGAAAGTGGATGGGAGAATGGAAGAACATGACTGAGGAAGAGAGCAGAGGAAGTAAGAAAGTACAATACGGAATGGTCAAGAGGAGAGATTAGAGAGAGGATGCAACAATGATGAATAGAAATGGGAAAGAGGTTAATAACAAAGAGACACTGAAGATAGTGTGGAAGGAGTACTTTGAGCATTTGCTAAATCTGGATGGACTTGGAGATGAGGATAGTAGACTAAAGGAGGTAGAAGTATACTCTGTGGGAAAGTGTGTGGGGGGGGGGGGGGATAGGGAGGACTTGTCGTGGGAAGAAATGGAAATGGCACTAGACAAACCGAGCGACGACGTAGTGCAGTGGTTAGCACACTGTACTCATATTTGGGAGGACGGCGGTTCAAGCCTGCGTCCGGCCATCCTGATTTAGGTTTTCCGTGATTTCCTTAAATTGCTCCAGGCAAATGCCGGGATGGTTCCTTTGAAAGGGCACAGCCGACTTCTTCCCCAATCCTTCCCTAATCCGATGAGACCGAAGACCTCGCTGTTTGTTCTCTTCCCCCAAACAACCCATTCCAACTCGCACTGGATAAGTTGAAGGGAGGAAAGGCACCAGGTATGGATGAAGTAAGTGTCAAAATGGTGAAGACAGCAGGGGAGGTTGGGAAACAGTGGCTATATTGTGTGATAATCATGGTGTGGAATGAGAAAAATTCAGAAGATTGGAAGAGGGTACTAATTGTCCCTATATTCAAGAAAGGGAATAGGAAGTACTGCAGAATCTAAAGGTAAGTCGTACTCATACCACACTATGCCGAGGTGCATGTAAAGATCCCGGAGAGGAGAATCCGAACAAGGGTCGAGAACAGATTGAGAGAGGAACAGCAAGGCTTCAGACCTGTTAAGTCAACTGTTGATCTCATGTTTGCAGTGAGTCAGCTTCAGGAGCGCCGCTGTGGATTTGGGGAAAACCTTGTGATGAGCTTTGTTGATATAAAAAAGGCATTTGAAAGAAAGGTCTGGGAAGCACTAGAAAAGAAGAAACTGAAAAAAGAGATGACAAGCAAAGTGGAGGAGATGTTCAGTGAAAGCCTTGGGTTGTCTGAAAGTGGGAAATGGAAGAAAGAATTTGCTCCAGCAAACAAGTGGTGTGAGATTGGGCACTGCATTGTCACCTCTTTCTTCATTGTGGTCTTGGAGGAGATAGTTACTAATGTGGCAAAAAAACTGGAGAACAAAGATGAAAGCAATGATATTCACAGATGACTTGACGATCTGGGGAAACAGGAATAGGAGATTAAGGACCAACTGGATACTTAGGGAGAAGCTGTGAGGCAGTATGGGCTGAAATTTAATGTAAACAAATGTGAGACCCTACTTATATCTAGAAAGAAAGATAGGCCAGCTAGCAGAACAAGGATTGGAGGTGAACAATGAAGAAGGTGGAGATCGTCACGTAACTTGGGAAGTGTGATAGAGGAAAATGGCAGAAATGAGAAAGAGATGAGTGAACCTTTGCAGACAGACAGAAGCATCCCTGCAAAGTGTTAACAGCCCAGTTTGAAACAAAGAATTCCCACGGAAGAGCAAAGAAGTAATGTATACAAGTTACTTCTCCTAATACTGATCTACACATATGACACATGGCTAATGAAGGAAAGAGATGCAAGCAGATGACAGGCATGTGAAATGAAGTTCATCAGAAGTTAGACAGGAGTAACAAGGAGAGAGAGAAAGAGGAATGAAAGGGTAGGAAAAGTAATGAAAGACGACCTCTTGCAGAGCAGAATAGAAACATAAAGTCTAAGATGGTATAAGGACTGAAAGATAATGGAAAACAAGAATATTCCCAAGAAAATAAATGAAATGAAGATGCAAAGGAAACAGCCAAGATGAAGACCAAGGGATAGATGGCTGATGGATATGAAGAAGAGTGTTGAAAAATGAGGTGAAGACTGGACTGGAGTGCTCACAGATGGATGGTGAAAACAGGGCTAAATGGTGAAGCTTATGTTCCAGACAGACCCAGCTTGGGTCGGGAAGTTGTTCAATATAATGGTGGTGGTGGCCGCATGAAGAAATTGCTTCTAATAAGACAAAGGTAGATTGTCCTCTACTACTTCTTAAGGGTACTGTTGGCTTTACTAGAATCACAGGGAATGGAATCGCACAATAAACTCAGTTTCATTATGGACAACTGTGAGCTTAACACTACTGTTGTTTTTGTCTCTCTGCGTTAATCAAATCAAATCAGAAGGAACTGAAAAAAAGAGACAACAAGCAAAGTGGAGGAGATGTTCAGTGGAAGTCTTGGGTTGTCTGAAAGTTGGAAATGGAAGAACGGATTTGTTCCAAGAAACAAGTGGTGTGAGATAGGGCAGTGCATTGTT
This sequence comes from Schistocerca nitens, assembly GCF_023898315.1. NCBI lineage: Eukaryota > Metazoa > Arthropoda > Insecta > Orthoptera > Acrididae > Schistocerca > Schistocerca nitens. Next base: position 436,648,650 of record NC_064621.1, read on the forward strand.
ACCTCTCCTCTTCATTGTGGTCTTGGAGAAGATAGCTACTAAGGTGGCAAAAAAAGCAGAGAACACAAGATGAAAGCAATGATATTCACAGATGACTTGGAGAATGGATTAGTTGGAATTCTGGGGAAAGCGAAGCAATGGAATCCAGAAAAAATAAACTTGAATTGGCCTTCCAACTAACAAAAATTACATACTACAAAAAATCCCTTTCATGGGGGGTCCAAAATTGCACATTTCAAGACAGTGATTAAGCCAGAAGCACTGGATGCAGCAGAAACACTAAACATGAATTTCAAAGGCCAAATGGAGAAACTTGAGGTAAAGGAAAGAAAAATTTTAAGAAACATCATAGGACCAAAATTTCAAGACAATAAGATTATATACATCAAAAATGAAACACACTACAAGAAAATTGAAAAGCTTTCAGATACTATGCGAAAAAAGGAGGATAAATTTTTATAGTCATATTCTGAGAACTATTTCCAACAGACTAACTAATCAAATCTTTGACTTTTTCCGTAACCGTAAAACGAAACCCAACTGGTTTAAAGAAACTGAGAAAGACCTAGTGGAATTAAAGATTTCAGAAAATTCACTTATTGATCGAACAGTTAAATTAATTACTAAAGATGAAAACATAAGGTTCCAAGACAAATCTACACAAAAGTCCAGACCCTTCATCTCAGAAGGAGAGAGGAAAAGAAGATCAGAAAGCATGAAGAAATACTGGGCCCTAAGAAAAGAACAATGCACAAAGAAATGATTGATCCAGCATACCCCAAAGAGGGTGAAATGAAAGAAGAAGAAATCAAATCAGAGATGTAAATGCAGATACCACAAGAAATGTGTTTGACATCATAGAGAGGTTTAGTGTTATAGGTCAGAATGCACACTTTCCTAAAAGATTTAATGAACATATTACTTTGTCACATGTACTCATCAGCAGTTGAGTTAAAGGTAGCCGCTGCATTGGAGAGAATGCTCTTCTTGACTGCAGTAGCTGATTAGTGGGCCACCTTGCTGTGACGTGAGAAAGGATCTCCACTCCTTTCTGTTTTCTTCCACAGAGATAAACTGTTAGCTAGTCATCTCTTAATAGGTCTTCCTCCATTTGGCATCTTCAGCCATCATTAACCACATATCCATTCCATTCGAATATCTTGTTTTTAAACAAACCTGCAGTGATTATAAATTCATGCTATAGCTTTACAGTGAAATTCTCCACTTTTCACATATAATGTCTGTAAGTGGCCCCCAGGTTTTTGTAAGAACAATTCCTTAAGAAGTGAAAAGCAATTTCAATGTAGGACAAGATAAAGAGTGTACCTGTTTGAACTTTTCTCTGTTTTAAATCTTTCTTATTTCTTCTCTGCTTCCCCTTTTGTAAATGTATGCTGTTTGTATCATTCGTAAGGTCCCTTGTGCCCTTTATAGTGACACTTAGAAACTCCCTCAGTTCTTGGGTTTGACAAACTCAAGATGCCTTAGCAGGTGACTGATCAGAGATGCCAGTCATCACTCTGTACCTGCTTCAGTGACAACTATGGAGCACTGTGGTGGAAAAATGTATGGCTTAAAGATCAAAATTATGAGACGGGTAGAGACCCTGAACTAAATTGCCCTGTTTGGTGGTGTGGTGGATGACTGATGAACAAAAGCAATTGATTGCAGACAACTTGAGCCATTTGCAATGCCTCGGTTGTATTATACTTAATGAGGTATGGGGTTCTGCTTGAATAAACAAAATATCTCGTCCTCTCCACGGGAATGCTGTGGGACTTCTTAATCAGAACCAAAAGAACATGAGGAACAGTTTGGACCAGTGATCAGTACTAACAAAGTCAACTGATATATTTTCCACAGAAGTCAAATTTAATGTTACTGTTCATGAAACAAACTGTGAATGAATTGCTACAAGTACAGCCGAAGGTGCTGGGTCATTTTACAGAACTACCCATTTTATATAAAAAAGGTTTAGAGGTGCTTACTGGACATAAGAAATATGTGAAGTAGGAGCAACTGGAAGACAAAAACGGAGCAGTGTGGTTTACTGCTGTGACGGAGAGGCAGGGAGGATTTCAGCCTTTCACAATGAAGTGAAACTCAAATTAGTGGGGTATTTTTACCAACTTTCTAGTGATGTAGAATATTTCACATACTAGTATCATAAAGAAAATGTAGAGGAGGAGGAGGTGGTGGTGGTAATACAACAGTTCAGCTTCCATGTTGTGACTTAAATCCACTTCAGTGACGCAATGCAAGTGACTGATAGTATTCAGTATAGCATTGAGACAAGCAAACCTAAGTCTGTAGTGTTCATTATCGAGGGGAACAACACACTACAGTTGATGTTTCCAGATAGTCAATAACAATGGAATTTTATTAGGTCTAATAAACAAAATATAATAAGTTTCTTCGAACAGACTACTCAGTTCAGTCCTAGCAGGCAATCACTGATGTTTCACTGGAATGTTCTTATGTGGACGAAGTCTGTAGTGGTAGGTCATGTTAGGCAGTGATCTCAGGTAAGAGTTGGAGACAGTCCTGTGAGGCAGTGACAAGAAAATGCACTCAGTACTGGTTTGGCTGGGAGGTGCTCCTTGATCAGCTTAGTATGGTAGACTATGGTGGACTGCTAGGTGGGGATGCATGGAGCATAGCGTGTGCTTGGCAGTAGAGCTGTGATTGAGGATCTGCTAAATGTGGTTGGCGTAGAGCATAGTGTACTTGGTGAAGAAACTCTGATTGAGGAAATGCTATGCGCAGTTGGTGTAAAGCCTCGAGTATGAAGTGACTACAGAGTGGTCAGGCGGCAACCTAAATACTTGCCTGGCAAAAGGATACCAGGGGAGGCTTGTGACTCATGGAAGCAAGATAGTGCCATGATGGCAGTGCCGTTTGCTGTATGTTTGTGCCGCGGTGTTGAGGCTGGTGCCACACGGTATCTTACTAACTGCAGGAAGTACAGTTGTAAACAATCTGGCTTGTGTGTGTTGTTGCAGATTGTTTTTATCTGAGCTCCAGAGGAAATGTCAGTATGAGGTTGGAACAGCAGCAGTGTGCAGTACATGATGCTATGGATGGTGGCTGTGTGAATCGAATGTAGCACTATTGGGTTCGTGTTGAGATGCCATTATGATCCTGAGATGCATCTCAAAGTAAACATTGTTTTACACTACTGGCCATTAAAATTGCTACACGACAAAGACGAAGATGATGTGCTAAAGACGCGAAATTTAACCGACAGGAAGAAGATGCTGTGATATGCAAATGATTAGCTTGTCTGAGCATTCACACAAGGTTGGCGCCGGTGGCGACACCTACAACATGCTGACATGAGGAAAGTTTCCAACCGATTTCTCATACACAAACAGCAGTTGACTGGCATTGCCTGGTGAAATGTTGTTGTGATGCCTCGTGTAAGGAGGAGAAATGCGTACCATCACGTTTCCGACTTTGATAAAGGTCGGATTGTAGCCTATCGCGACTGCGGTTTATCGTATCGCGACATTGCTGCTCGCGTTGGTCAAAATCCAATGACTGTTAGCAGAATATGGAATCGGTGGGTTCAGGAGGATAATAAGGAACGCCGTGCTGGATCCCAACGGCCTCGTATCACTAGCAGTCGAGATGACAGGCATCTTATCCGCATGGCTGTAACGGATCGTGCAGCCACGTCTCGATCCCTGAGTCAACAGATGGCGATGTTTGCAAGACGACAACCATCTGCACAAACAGTTCGACGACATTTGTAGCAGCATGGACTATCGGCTCGGAGACCATGGCTGCGGTTACCCTTGAAGCTGCATCACAGACAAGAGCGCCTGCGATGGTGTACTCAACGACAAACCTGGGTGCACGAATGGCAAAACGTCATTTTTTCGCATGAATCCAGGTTCTGTTTACAGCATCATGATGGTTGCATCCGTGTTTGGCGACATCGCGGTGAACGCACATTGGAAGCATGTATTCGTCATCGCCATACTAGCGTGATGCTATGGGGTGCCATTGGTTACACGTCTCGGTCACCTCTTGTTCGCGCGGCACTTTGAACAGTGGACGTTACATTGCAAATGTGTTACGACCCGTGGCTCTTCCCTTCATTCGATTCCTGCGAAACCCTACATTTCAGCAGGAGAATGCACGGCCGAAAATTGCAGGTCCTGTATGGGCCTCTCTGGATACAGAAAATGTTTGACTGCTGCCCTGGCCAGCACATTCTCCAGATCTCTCATCAATTGAAAACGTCTGGTCAATGGTGGCCGAGCAAATGGCTCATCACAATATGCCAGTCACTACTCTTGATGAACTGTAGTATCGTGTTGAAGCTGCATGGGCAGCTATACCTGCACACGCCATCCAAACTCTGTTTGACTCAATGCCCAGGCGTATCAAGGCCGTTATTACGGCCAGAGGTTGTTGTTCTGGGTACTAATTTCTCAGGATCTATGCACCCAAATTGCATGAAAATGTAATCACATATCTAGTATAATATATTTATCATCTGCATTTCGCCTTGGTGCAGCAATTTTAATGGCCAGTAGTGTATGAGCTGTGTAGGGGAAGGCTGGAGATAATAGTGAACCATTGTAACCCAGGCTGGGGTCTTGGAACTAGGAGCTCGTATGCTCCTTCCAGTATGGCAACAGGTTCACATGGAACACTTGGTAACTAGTAATGTACTGGCTGAAGACTGCAATATTGATGTGTTTGGTATTGGCAGCAACACTCATAAGAATCTTTCTTGAGATTTTGAGTTGCCCACACGTGTTCTGATATCAGTTTAGCAATTCATGCTCAGTCACTGAAATACAGATGTTAAAAGGCGGCATTCGTTGTATTCAAAATGTTCCTCAGCCACAATTTTCTTTAAATGTGGGAATAATGGGAAGCTAGAAGCTGTTGGATAAGGTGAATAGGGTGGAATGTTAAATAGTTCACACTTCAAATCCCTCAGTTGCCTCCAAGTTAGAGCAGAATTGTGGACACATGGATAGTAATCACAAATGACAGTACGTTTCTTGCAATCTCTAAGGTTTTCTTAGTGTGATTAGTTGAGGGTGTTCTTTCAGGTGTTGTTCTCATTTGTTGTTTTTATTTCATACATAAAATGGAAACAACTACAATGCAGAAAACCTGGAAAAACACCATTAAATTTTTTTTTTTTTTTCTAATTTGAGCCTCTAGTAACGTATTTCTTCATCCACTTTGTGCTGAAGAATCCCTCTTTGTCTCAAGAAAAAACAACATTGGTCATTCTTCCTGTTGGAGGAAATAGACTCTTATAGAGCAGTTTTCACCTACTGCTGTCTCATAAACAGTAACAAATGGGCATATGTAATCAGATGAATCCTTATGAAAAATCACACAAATTGCTGAGATTTTTGTTTATATCTCTGCTTTCGATCGTTATTCAATAAAAGTTACACACATCTTGAACAAACGTTAATTACATTTATTTTTCATATAAACTCTATTGTACTGATTCTATTTACAACGTACAGTTTCCTATACTTTTAATTGCCAGTTGTCAATACCATATTGGGCACTTATTCATTAATTTCTCCGCCCATTGCTTAATTGTTGTAAATGAAGCAGCAGATCCACATAAACCTTCACCAACTTTAGATGAATTTCCATTGACAATAAACTAACCAAAACAATGAATTCCATGACTGCACAGTATTGTTGTATGTCTGCGTGAAATTTGTACAATCAGTAAGAGGCTACTCCCAGCTCGTAGGCAGATTTTACTGGCAGCCTCTTTTCATTAAAAGGCAACTTCTTATGGAAGAACATTTTCAGAAAGCTGTCACTAAATGTTAATGGCTGTTGTTTAGTTGCCTGCTACTTCCATTTAAAAATTTCTTTGAAAATGTAATTTAACATAGATCTTTTCTTACCACTGCAATTACAAAAACAACTTGAACTTCATTAATAAGCAGGGTGGAGCCTTACCCAACCCTAGAAAATCTGTCATCAGTCCCAAAGTGTGCCCTTTCCTTTCTTTGACCATTGAACAGACTTACTCTGTCAGATACTAGGTGGGCCACAGATAGGCAAATGTGATGCTTAATGTGAGAACAGAAACAACTCAGTGGTCTGATTATATAATGATCGTGCCAGACTACCGATACAAAAGTCCTAGGATTTTTGTCACCTGTTACTTCTTTTACCTCTCTCTGGCAAGGATTTTTAATGTGAAAAATGCAGAGTTGCAACATAGTTCATAGCCCATGTCAAACTGCAGTTAAGCTAGTAACTGACTTACAAGGAGTAATCTCAAGTGGTGTGATCCACTTTTTGAAACAATCGATACAGTGATATAGGTTAAGGTCCAAGGAGTCACGCCCTGCAGCCATTCATCCTGATGGACCCTCATTTGTGAGTAGTCGGCGAAAAAAAAATTTTGGAATTTTGTGTGATGCTGTATAGTTTTAAAAATGGTGACAATTAAGACGGGTTACATAGCATAATGGTTAAGGTACTGACCTTACCTGCAAAAGGTTTTTTGGTTTGAATCTTGTCAGGTACATTGAGTTTCTTTTCATTTTTTTAATCTTTATCAAAAATACTTTTATCATTATTTATATTCAGTTAGTTGGTTTACATGCAATTTCTTTTATTTGTGTTCTTTTGTCACTTCATTTTAATCAATGTCTGAACTACTTCAGTGGCCCTTTGTTTTCTTTCTGTCATTCTTTTTCCACTTATAGTCTTTGTTGATTTAATTTATCTATCATACTGTTTAAACATTTGAAAATGCCAATCTGTTGGTTACAAGAGATGAAATAACCAATTTATGTGACTGTGCAGTGATATCAAGACTTTTTTTTTATTACAAGCTGTACAAATTTTTGGATGGCAGTTGTCGTACAGACAATTAAAACATAAATTATTGTTGCAATATGGGCAAAATACCTGGATGGTGATTTAAATGAAGCAAGGTTTATAACCAAAATTGAAATTCATGCAAAATGAGAAATAGAAATAATAAATGCAATAACATGGACGAAAATATGAGATGACAAAATGGAAGGAATTAAATTGAAGTTAGAACAAGGATTCCAAATGGGAGCAAATGATGTGTCAGTACCTTAGCTATTACTCTGTGCAACCAGTCTGTAAATTTCTAACATTTTTAAATCTATAGAACATTGCACGAAATTCTAAAACTTTTTCCGTCTATTACTCACAAATGAGGGCCCACCAGTGTGACTGGCTGCAGGGTGTGATTCCGTAGACCTGAACAAACATCACTGTAGAAATGATTTCGAAAAGTCAATCACACAGCTGGGGACCTCTCCTTATTAGTATATATGAAGGCAAGGACATACCACCTCCACACCCAGTAAAGCACTGTGCTATTCAGACCAACATTGGGGTTGACAACAGATTTTCTACAGTTTGAGTAAGACTCCACCTTGCTTATTAACAATATCCAAATTGTTTTTATAATTGTGGAGCTAAAGAAATATTGTAAGCCAAATAAAAAATTTAAATATTTAGAATTTTCTTAATGAGCATTGTATTTTTATTGTTTCGTAACCTGATGATGCATGTAAGCAGTGTAATTGTACTGGATTTTCATTCATTTCTTCCTGATCATGCTTGATGGATCTGCCTTCCATCATAATTTACAGCTTTTGGTGTAGAAGTGTGTATGAACCGATGATGTTGGGTGAGATGAAGATTGATGGCAAGAATAAAGAAGTATCTGCTCTAATTCAGTGTGCCTTGGTGGGCTATTATACAAAACAGATGAAATAGTTCAGAACTTCCAGGCCACCACTCTCCATTACCAACCACAAGGGAGAAATACTAATGTAATTCTTCAGGCTTTCCCGGCAATGCATTGTCATGTTGAACAATCAGCTTACTGCCGGTTATTCACATCTTTCTTGCACAATATTTCAACTGCGTGACTTGCAGTCTTCTGCAGGTGCTGTCTGATACTGATTCCAGTGTGGAACAAGTCCGACATTTATGCCTATGTTATGCCAGGTGCTCTGTCAGCAGTCTGTGCTGCGTCAGACACTCTGTTCGTGGTACATTCTGACCAATAGCGACAACTGTATTGCTTTCTTTTAGCCACAGCAGTTCCAAACACTGTGTGTGTACTTTGTGATTATTTTCCATAGCCAACTTTGCTGTATCATGATCTGAATTATGTCAGTCATGTTACATATTTTATCTTCAAATTGCCATCATTGAAGCCCTCCTGCGATATAGGACATTTTGTTACCACGGCATGCTGTGTCAGGCATTCTGTCAGAGGTCTTTGCCCACCAGTAGCGGCTGCAGTGTTATTTTCAGGCTGCTGGTGTTCAGATTGCCACTTGATACTCAACAGAATGTGCATTGTTTGTTACTTATTCAGGCACATATTGACCTCAGTGTATTTCCTATATGGTGGCCAGTTTTACGAGCAAACGGAAGGGGTTACAATGGGCAGCCCTCTCTCACTGGTGGTGGCCAATCTCTTTATGGAGAGTTTTGAAGAGGAGGCACTTACATTGGCCCCATATCAGCCGAAATGCTTTTCTAGGTACATGGATGACACCTTTGTTTTATGGACCAATGGGGGGAAAAGCTCAAAGTTTTCTTTTGCCACGTAAACTCATGCCACCCTAACATTAGCTTCACAATGGAACTGGAGAAGGATGTACTAACCAATTCTTAGACGTACTAGTTAAGAGGAAGGCAGATGGTACCTTCAGTCACAGTGTGTACTGCAAACCCACTGACACCAACTTGTACCTGCAAGCCAGCAGCTGCCACCATCTGACACAAAAAAATGGTGTAGTCAGAACTCTGATTCACTGGGCGCAAACTCTGTCAGATCCTGACAATTTGGCGATGGAGATAGACCACCTACAATCTTTGTTCTATAAAAATGGATACATCTTTTTGAGATGTTCAGATCAGAAAGAGCCTTGCCCTGTTTCTCTGCCAGAGGTTCCTCGAGAAGTACAAGAAGAAACAAAAAAGGTTGCATATTTGCCTTATGTCAGGCTGATATCTGCCAAAATCAGCAGAATTCTCCTCAAACATAACATAAAAAGTGCATTCCACCCCCCCCCCCCTGCCCCCCAAAGATTAAGGCTCTGCTAAGGAGTGTGAAGGATGACCTGGGTCTGGGGAAACCGAGCATTTACCACATACCATGTGAATGTGGTATGGCATACATCAGGTAGAAAGATCACCAAAGGCTTACCAGAATAAGACAGGCAACCAAGCCAGTGATTGCCAAGCATTGTTTAGAACTTGGTCATTCTATGAACTATAATGATGCTAACTCTCTTAACACAAACATTGAGCTATTAGGACAGCATTATCACAGAATCTATTGAGATTAAGGTCATGGAAAATCTCATTAACTATGACACCAGTTTCCAGCTGAGCTCTGCCTGAAATCCGGCATTCAGTTTTTGAAAAGATCTCAGGGACACAAGTATGAAGATGGAGTTGGAGAAAACTGCCCAGTTCATGTAATAAAGGTGGCACGTGGAATGGTATCACAGACAAAAAACACTATACCTGAGGACATTCTGCCGATTCTCAAGTGGCAGTTTGAACACCAGCGACCTCAAAATAACACTGCAGCTATTCCTGGCGGGCACGGACCTTAGACAGAACACCTGACATGGCACATCAAGGTAACAGAACACCTTAGATCACAGATGGGCATAAATGATGACAGTCGGAAGATAAAATGCCTAGCACGCCTTGGACGTCATTCGAAGATTGACAAATGATGATAATAACAAAGTGCACGTACAGCAGTCGGAACTGCCCTGGCTTAAAGAAGGCACTACAGTCGCTGCTATTGGGTCGGCACATACCACAGACAGAGTGCCTGATGCAGCGAGTGCTACAGACGGAGTGCCTGGCACAACATAGTCATAAGTACAGCCTCGTTGCACACTGGAATCAGTATTAGATAGCACCTGAGGCAGACAGCGAGTCACACAGTTAAAAGGAAGACGTGAATAACTGGCAGGAACCTGATTGTTCAACATGACAAGGGAGGAATACTCATTCCATTGGTTCCCACGGCATGTGGGGATCAAGGTGTATGAAAGAACTGACAAAGGAGGCAGAGAGGCATGTGACGTAGTTACCAGCAAAATGTGCTGTACCTCTAACCAGTCGTTTCAGTCTTTTGAAGAAATGGCATGTCAGTGAGGAAAAAAAAACCACACACACACACACACACAGAGAGAGAGAGAGAGAGAGAGAGAGAGAGAGAGAGAAAGAGAGAGAGACATCTTCTACAGCAACAAAATATCTTAGTACTTAGCGATGCTTACTGTGTATGAGACTCATTGGGCCACATGACTGATAAGTGAACATCTCATGAGGAGGAAGAGGAGGAGGAGGAAGCAGTGCAGGGTGGTGGTGGAGGGTATTTTGAAGTCCTATAGGGAGTTAAAGCTCCTTACTACATTGATTACAGAGTAGTTGACTCAGAGATTTTTTGTTCGTGCTCAGCCATCTGTATTAGTGTTTTATTGCCACATATGAAACAGCTCTTAAAAATACTTTCTATTTCTTGTCCATTTTATGCTAAAGATGCTCAGAAACATTATAATGAACAACCAGCTTATCTATTCAGCTGAAAAAGGAATTGCTTCTAATAATGTTTTAACAAATATTGCTTTAGTTTGTTACTACAGCGAACTGGCAATATCACAATCTTTGACTAAAGTATTTTCTTTTTAAGTGTTATTAATTTTGGGTACATTCATTTTTGATGTAAGACAAAATATATAAATGTATTACATTAGTTTCCTCAATTATTATAGCGAATGGGGCTTGCCTCTCCTGCCCTGTTCAGTTTTACTTTGATGAGTTTATATAGTTGCAACGGTTATTATACCATTTGACTAGAAGCTGAAATACGTGATTAAAAGATTGTGTAGCAAATTCCCTTCAATCTAATTCAGCCTTAGAGAAAAATGTTGTTTAAACTATATAATATGTAATGTAAGATAATGAATGTTTGTAGTTAACCTAAAAATATTTTTGTGCAGAACCGTTTGATCTCACCAACACTGCCCGCTCTGTGTATGATCGAGACGTATTTGAGAAAGTGAAGCAAGTATTCCAGGATTCTTACGAGAAGCTGAAGAAAACCCGTGATATTGTAAGCATTTTTTGAATGGACAGGGGAAGTCGTAGAATAAATGAACTTTTGTTAATGGACTGCTTTTGTTTTTCATGTGTGAAATGGCACAAAGAAATGTTGAACTGGGTTTCAGCATTAATGGTGACTTACACGCTGGTTGTGACATAAAAAGAAATATTCCTAACATGATGTGAAAACAACATTGTGAACAGGTAACTAAAATGGACTGTTCACTCACCTAGTCAGATAAATATTACTTATGACTGTGATGAAGATTGGAGCTTTAAGATGAATATATTATGCCTTTTTCTCTTTTTATTTATGTATGTAATTGTTGATTTTAGTTAACATGCATGTCTTCCCTGCAGACATTGTGTATGTGGGAGTAGGTGGTTTTTCTATTATATTATAATGTTACTTGTATGAGTCTTTTCAGAAGGAAAAAATTTTTAATTTTTAACAAAGTATTAGGTATTCCTTTCTTTTTAAAATGTTTTGTGTGAATGTTTTGCTTTGTTAAATCATGAAAACCAGTAGCACTACAAGAGTTATGAGAACGTAGTGCTATGTCTGGAAAAAAAACAGAAAAAAGAAAAATTGAAAAAATACTTGTTATGGAATTCAATTGTATTAAATGTTCAAATGCCATGTTTCAAACATATTGTAGTTAAGAGAAGAGAAATATAAAACATCGAGAAATCTTTTTGATACTTGTGTTAGTACAACTCTTCTAATCTCTAGTGAATGCAAAGTGTGTGGATGCCTAACAAAGAAAAAATTATTACAAAAAACTTTACTCTTACATACTACTGATCCACCTAATTTTAAAAACTGTGATGTTGATGCTTGTTTTAGACTTTTGTGGAACACTGTAGAAACAGTATTTTGTGTACAATTGAATTAAGGCTTTTGTTTATATTTAATTTTTATATAGGTAATGTTTAACAAGAACTTTCTAAGTGCATGTTGTGGGACAAGTGTATTTCATATGTTTGGAACAGCGAACTGTTAACATAAGCAATAAATACTGTGGATTCAGTTAATAATGTGCAGAACCATTGTAGGAGGAGTCTCTGTATTATTTTATTTTTTTTTACATTCCTTTTGGTTTTTTTTTTTTTCCATTTCTGTATACTCGAGATTTTAATCATTGCTACATATAAAGTGCTGGACACTGATATCTTTTCTCAGAGTCAAAAGCAATGATTGTTCTTTTTATGTGTGTTTAGAATAGTGCTTTAAATCAAAAAGAATATACGAAATAAGTCACGTATCTCAGCAGACTGCAAAAGACTAACTGACATTGTTGTATTTAAATATTTGACGAAGTGTCGAAGATGCCTTTACTTGTTACTAAATACTCATTCACCGTTGGAATATTATTGGTAACTGAGGATTATCAGGCTTGGTTTCTTATTGAATCTTTATTATTATTATTATTGTGGTTGTATACTTTCAGTAATTTTATTGTGAGCTCCTTCATCTTGCCTTCCAACTCTGTGCTTTCACTTCTTTTTGGAAGAGATCTCATAAAAAGAACTGATATTTATATTTTTATGAATTATTGCATGAATGTTGCCCAAGAGAAATGTATTTGTAGCTGAATCTGTATGATCAGTGTACTTAATGATGAATGTCTCAGTTTTGTTGAGTGTTGTAACCAAAGTGCTGCTCTTTTTGTGCAGTTGAGCAATTGTATATGAAAGCAAAAAAAGTGAATGTATGTGATTTAAAAGGCATCTAGTGTAAAATAAGCCTAAACAATCTGCCATTCATGGAATTACTGTGAAGGCCTTTAAAAATGACAAATTATGAAGTGTCTTATGACCCAATTAGTGCCAAAGAGTGTTTCTGGACTGCAATGAAGTGGGTATCATTAAAATAGTATTCTTGTACAGGAAGTCAATATTATGAACTGCACTTTTGTTGCCTTCCATATAACTTCTGTTGTTTCTATATGTTTTGTTACTTATTTTATAACTATAAATTTTAAAGACAATACGAAATGAAGGTGAAGTATATGCCTGTTCTGAATTGTACAAGTAAATTTCTTAAAATACTGCATCAATCCCAGAGCCAATCACTGTCACATTATTTGGTATTTTGTGCATAGTTGAGCATTTTGGTTCAGGATTACACGTTTTGTTTGGTCGAAGTTGGTTTTAGTGCAATCAGTTTCAATTACTAAACATAATTGATGGGTAATGTTGCACTGTCAACAACAGTAACTGAGTTTTGCTGCCTCATTCTAGTCTGCATGACAGGTTGAGCATTTCCCATCATTCTTCTGATGTGTTCAGTGCATTACTTCAGATTGTGTACATTGCTACAAAAGGAAAAAAATATAACGTATTTCATGGTTTTGCTTTAATTTAAGACAAGCCCTTGGCTGTATTAAAGTATTCTTTGAGAGAAAGAGATATATCTATTATTTTTTCGGGAACACGTGCCTGCATTTAAAAATGTGTGAAATAAAATTGCTTGCCTCAGAGACTTGTTTTATTTGAAGGACAAATTCCAGTTTGTTTGAGGTAGACTTGAAATGAATTAATTTGTTTCTGTAGTAATGGACACATGACAGAAGAACTGCAACTTTAAGTCTACTGTGACAATAGGCTTAAGTTTTATACACATAGGAAAAATATTTGAGTGGCTAGTGTTCTCATGTAAAAAATTGTTTTGCAGTGTTAAATATTTCATTAATTTATCTGATTTAGGAATTTTCATCATTTCATAAGAATATGGTGCTTCAAGCAAAGTTATAGTGCTGTGTAAGAAGAAAGCAATTTGACATGGGTCTGTAGAATTTGATATATGTGACACTTATTTGTGCCTTAAGTTTATAGAGTCCATTAAAATAAATAAGGTACAGAACAGGAAAACCGAAGATCTGTGTTCAGTTCAGTATTTGAAAGTCTGAATAAAAAATTCACACACACACACACACACACACACACACACACACACACACACACACACATACATCAGCAAATTATTTAGTTATGTTTTTCTTTGACCCATATCATACGTATGTGTAGATAGGTAATGTTTTGTGTATTGAACCTAAATAGTTCAGTATTATCTATTTGCTGGGGTCTCTTGTCATACCATGCCACCAGCTCATTCACTTGTGTTCATTTCACTGACATGCAGTGTAACAGAATATCACAGAAACTAATTATCATAAGCTACATATTCTTGCCAGTGAGTAAAATACATTTTTAAAATGTAGTTCAATAGGTTTAAATGTACACAAAGTTCCAATATTAAGAATGATAATTCAGATAAAGAGGTTGTCAGGGAAGAACATGTCTTTTGTAAGTTACCGTGCGTAATACAATGAATTTATTAGATGTCATTCCTTTTGCTATGAAGTGTTGAAAATTTAGGCATAGAGAGACTGTTTATACAAAATCTTTGTAATATCTGCTCATTTCTGGTAAACAAACAACTTATGCATGTGGATTCCAGATCACACACTAAATTTGATTATGCTATTCTCTGCATCAGACTATGAACTGTTAAATTTTGATCTAAATGTATGGAGCAGATTTCTTGTCATTTGATTAATATGTGAAAGTATTTTAAAGGAGGAACAGAGACCCAAGTCCACCAAACAGTATTTGATGCAGCATTTATTTTGGAGTGGCTGTACAAAACAATGAAGTTATGTATACAGTACAATACAAAAATAAATTTGTACTTAACGGTAAATATAATTTTATAGCAACTGTCAGACTTCTCAAACTAAAATCTAACACACATTATTTATTTCAAGCTTTTCTTCCTTTCCAGAGTTTGGTGGCACAAATATTGTCCTTTTTTCTGGTGTTTAAAATCCTAGTACTTGAGACTTTCGTTTGACACTAGTGGTTTTCGAAGGTTTTGATTGTTTCACCACATTGGGAGATAAATTAAAATATGCATCTCCACTAGTATCAAGAAAGTCTGTACTATTATTGTAAGGAGGAAGCACAGTTCGAGTTCTTACAGAACTGCTTTGCGAGAAACGGTGATGGGTTGTAATCGGGTCGAAATTTTCTGCCTCATCCTCGACAAACTGTGATGCTGGAAGAACACCTGACAAATATGTCTGATCCGCAGTCTGAAGTCTACTTGCAGAAACACTCTCAACAGCTGTAATTTCACTTTCTCTCTCAACAGTATTCAGTGATGTGGAATTCATCTGTAGCCACTGCTGAACTTTGTCAACAGCAGAAGGCTCTGTGACGGTAGGTGACCATTCCTGCATATCATCTATTCCCCATGCCTCGAGTATTCCTGGAGCTAAGACATCAGTGTAAGACATCAGATCTGCTTTTGATCTTTGCCACGGTTGTTTTTGTAGGGATGAAGTGTGTTGTCTGTGAAGTGACCTCTTCCTGGCACTCTGTAAGCCTGAAATACATTAATGTCATTTAGTCTACAATACACCAGAACTATTTTCGTATTTTTATACAGTAAAAAATGCCCACAGAGCACCATATATTCTACTGAAATATGTTTGGTGATGTCTATGGTTGGTTGTAGTGGATAGTTATATGCAGATCCAATTTTACTAAATACCTTGCTGTATGTTTAGAACACAGACAATTCTAAGAGGGCCTTGTAATTGCTCTAATAGATGATGGTGTAAAGGGTGAAGAGTAAGTCATTTATATGAAACAACTTTACAAACATGGAGTTCATTTAAAACAGTACTAGTGATGTAATTAAGCCAGAACATGAAAAATCTTCCAGCTGTCAGAATGAACCGCAGAAAACCCTCCATTTGAAATATTAATAATTTGGATAAACCAAGTAGAGGACGGTAAAACTGAGAAAGCAGTACCACAAGTTGTTTCACATAAAAATAATGTGGAGAGTAAACCATATTTGGTTTATGTCAAATGTACAGCTTTTCAAACAATGAAAAGTGTAAATATCAACAATATTATGAAAAGGATAGAGTGCTACTTATCAAAGATAACACATTTAGCTTTCGGTTAACCCACATCAGAAAAGAATATGCGTGCGCACACGCACACCTCATGTGCACATGACCGCTATATCTGGACAAAATGCAAAACCATGTTGAATGAACGCAGCTACCTGGAGTGGGGTAGGGTACGAATAAGGGGAGGGAAGAATGCTGTCTGGCACAATGTGTAGGGAGTAGGTGGTTCCAGGACAAGGTTTCCAGGTGCAGCATTGGGTGGTTATGGGGGAGGGGGAAAGACTGTTGGGTGTGTTGGCAGAGAACAGTGCACAATGAGGTTGAGGGGATGTAAAATAGGATGAAGTGACAGGGCAGTGGTGGAAATTGCTCCCCCACAGCCACCCATGTGTGCACAATGAGAGGGGTGGGAGGGAGATGAAATGGGAGGAGGCGATAGGATAGAGGTTGTGGAAAATGGCAGCCTTGTCCTGCTGTCAGTCATCTGGTCCCTCTGGCAAAAGATAGAGCTCATGTGTGCATGGGACATGCATGCTTGTATGAATGGGTGTGTTTTTTTTTTATTTTTTGTGACTGTCTGCAACTCAGTGTGTCATCTTTATTGTGAGTTGAAATCTACAGCTTTTCAAGGTGCATGTGTGCTGTCCCAGTGATTTTGACCTGATTAAAAATTATCTTGCATTTTCTGAACAGCACCACAAAATAAGTAATTTTTTTTGTATTACATGATCTAATTTCCAAAGGAGTTTGATTTAATACAATTCTGAAATAAGCTATTCAAGTTTTTGCTTTGTTTGGTTTAATGGAACAAGTTTATAAGAATTCTTAATGAATTTGATGGGAAAGCTTCTTTAGCTAAACTCCAAATATAAACATTACTATAGTACCTAAGTATACTGGCTGCATGTTGCAGCGTTCTGTGACACGGAGTTGTCGGCCCCTTCCCAGTGTCCAGGTGGCTTCTGAAGATTTGCAGTGGTATTTTGCATCTGACATTTCTGGTTTTTCCACAACTCCAGCATCCCATTTTAAACAAAGTGAGTTAATATCACCACTACCAGTTTGTGTAATGATGTCACTTCTTTTTAGATAAGGATGTGGCAGAAATGAAAGCCCCACGATGCCCTGATTACCACATGCTTCAGTTACACAGAGAGGTGGATGCTGACTGCAACAGATTTCGCCTCCAAGAACCACTACTGCCTGTTGACAGAGGAAACAGTAAATATACAATATGTTGTGAACTACTAACTAAAATATCAGCTGGACTAACATTTACCTGAAACTTGCTGGCAGTTTAGATCCGAGTGCCAGACCAAGACTCAAAACTGGAACCTTTGTGTTTTGCAGGCAAGTGCTCTTATCAACTGAACTATCCAAGCATGACTCATGATCCGCGCATACAGCCAGTATTACTCGCCCACCTTCCAAACTTTACAGAAGTTGTCCTGCACTGATGTAAGGAAAGATATTGTGGAGAACCTACGGGATTGTTTCCAGAATTAATTCTGGATTCTTTGGTGATTTTTGTCTTATAGCCATTATGCTATGATCCAAGGCATATTTCTGTGCCTAGCATTTTGTATGCCAAAGCAAAATACATCATCAAAGGCTATAAAGACCCAGACAGCACTACAAACTTAAACATGTAAACATTAGTAAAGGGTACAGGTACATGTGCCAAATGAAACATGTTTGGGTGTCAGGAGATCAATGCATGATGTCTTCAGTGACTACAGCAGCAGAATATTTTCAAATGATCTTTCACATCAGTGGCACAGAGAAACAGCTGAAATCGTGAAAACTAAACAAAGCTCCAGCCCCTGATGGAATCCCTGTCAAATTTTATAACGAATTTGCAGCTGAGTTAGCTCCTCTTCTAACTATAAACTATCATAGACCCCGCAAGCAAAAAAAACCGTGCCCAATTTTGGGAAAAAGGCACAGCCACACCTATCTACAAGACGGGTAGTAGAAGTGACGCATTGCCAGTATCCTTGACATTGATTTGTTGTAGAATACTATAACATATTCCGAGTTCAAACATGAGGTATCTTGAACAGAATGATCTCCTCAATGACAACCAGCATGGATTTTGAACTCATCGATCATGTGAATCCAAATTCTCACTTTTCTCACGACATACCGAAAGCTTTGGATCAGGGCAACCAGATAGATGCAGTATTTCATGATTTCCGAAAAGTATTTGACTTGGTACCGAACCTACGCTTATTATCAAAAGTAAAATCACACGGCGGTATCAAATGAAATTTGCGACTCGGTTGCAGATTTTTTTGGTATGGATGATGATGATGACGACGACGGGTGGTTTGTGGTGCACTCAACTGCGCGACCATCAACGCCCGTACAAAATCTCAATTTTTTCACAGTCCAATTGAGCCACTGTCATGAATGATGAAGATTATGACGAAATGATGAGGACAACACAAACACCCAGTCCCCGGGCAGATAAAATCTGCAACCCGGCCGGGAACCGAACCTAGGTAGCAATGCTGGCCACTAGACCACAAGCTCCGGGTATTTGGTATGGAGGACGCAGCATGTTATCTTGGATTGTCATATGTAGAAGTGTGTTGGCACCCTTGCTGTTCCCTGTATATTAATGACCTTGCAGACAATATTAGTAGTAAAGTCAGGCTTTTTGCAGATGACGTGATTTTCTGTAGTGAAGTACTAACTGAAACAAGCTGCATAAATATTCAGTCATATCTTGATAAGATTTCAACATGGCACAGAGATCGGCAACTTGCTGTAACAGTTTAGATATGTAAAATTTTGCACTTCACAAAATGAAAAAAACATACAAATACCTGGGCTTAACACTTTATAGGTATATGAAATGGAGTAAGCACATAGGTTCAGTCATGGGGAAGTACGATTAGTCTACAAAGGAGATTTTTTACAAATCACTTGTGCGATCAGTTCTATAATATTGCTCAAGTCTGTGGGACGCATACCAGATAGGACTAACAGAGGATTTTTCAATGTATACAGAGAAAAGTGGCAAGATTGGCAAGAGATATGTTTAATGCTTGGGAGAGTGTGACAGAGATACTGAAGGAACTGAACTGGAAGACTATTTAAGATAGATGTAAATTATGTCGAGTAAGTCCATTAACAATGTTTCAAGAACTGGCTCTAAATGATTACTCCAGGAATATACAACAACCTGCTACATATTGCTCACATAGGGATTGTGAGGATGAGGTTCATATAATTACTGCACGCACAGAGGCATTCAAAAAATCATTCTTCCTGCCTTCCATACGTGAATGGAACAGGAAGAAATGCTAATAGCTGGTAAAATTGGACATACTCTCTGCCATGCACCTCAAGGTGGTTTGCAGAGTATAGCTGTAGATGTAGAAATTGCATTCTCCCCCTCCCCGGAAGTTGTGGGATCACCTTTAAGCTCTGTATCTTCGTGGTTCTAATATGTCTCAATCTCTGTGCTTTCTGTACTTCGACCGTGTGTGTGTGTAGGAAGAAAAAGACCATGAGCTCAAAGGCTAGTGAACACAGTTTTCTGTTATGTGTGTGTATGCACCAAGTGTCAAGTCTCCTACAGGTGAATGGTTGCCTTCCCTAACACGAACTAAAGTAGCGGTATCTTGTGTGTGGCACATTCTTTACTCTGAAGAAACTTCTCTCTTTAATGTCATAATTTAAAGATGTTCCTAATTTTCACAATATAAGAGAGATTATAATATAATATTTTATTAGACACTCTACTGAGGTGTATACGTCAACCTAAAGACAGAATCAAGCCTGGAACTATATCTGACTGCCATCTTTTGTAATTATTCTGTCAATGGAAAAGTTATGGAGCTCTACAACCATGGATAAAATATTGCCTTTTGTGAACTATTTGCACGTGTTTTATTTAATTCACCCAAATATAAATACAATGATGTATACTTTTGTAAGGAAATAGAAAATACTATAGACTCATTTTAAAGAATCATAATTACATAAATAACTGAAGCAGTTGAGAAAGCTAGACCAGATCACAATGTAACAGGTCAATACTTGCACCTTTAAGCAAATTTTTTACACACACACACACACACACACACAACTGTTTCAATAGCTGAAATTTTTTGTATACATCACTGGGCAAAACACATTACATTTTTCTATGTGGGTACTGCACTACATACAATAATTTTTAAATTTTGAACCTCTTCTCTCTCTCTCTCTCTCTCTCTCTCTCTCTCTCTCTCTCTCTCTCTCTCTCTCTCTCTCACACACACACACACACACACACACACACACACACACACACACAATGGAAAGACAATGTCATTTGGCAGTAAATATAATGTAGACAGTCACAAATATGCATCTACATCCACACTCTGTAAACCACAGTGAAGTGCTTGGCAGAGAATAGTTCCCCTCTGCACCGATACATTACTTCCTGTGGGAGTAATATGTAGGGGGTTGTAGCATAATCCTATATTCATCATTTAAAGCAGGTTCTTGAAACTTAGGCTTCTCGGGAGAGTTTGCACTTATTTTTAAATGTCTAGCAATTTTGTTTCTTCATCATCTCTGTCACACTCTCCCATGGGTCAAACAAACCTGTGACCAGTCACTGCCCTTCTCTGTACATACCGGTATTCAATATTCCCTGTTGGTCTGACTTGGTAGAGATCCCATACACTTGAGAAATATTCTAGGATGGATCACACAAATTATTCGCAAGCAATCTCCTTTGAGGACTGGTTCATTGGTAGAATATCAGGGAAATGCAAAGTCTGCCACTTATTTATCTATGACTGAGCTAATATGACCATTCACTTTCATGTCGTGTTCATTCAGTTCCATGTCACTACAAAGAGTCACATCCAGGTATCTGTACGAGTTGACAGTTCCAATTGTTTTTTGTTTTGTGTAAAACACAATTTCTGAACATTTAATGCAAGTTGTCAATATCTGCAACACTTTAAAAGTATTATCAAGATTCAACTTAATATTTGTGCTTCTTTTTTTGGACAGTTCTTCATTATAGGTAACTGCAACATCAGCAAACAGTCTAAGGTTACTATTAATATTGCATGTAAAGTCATTAACAAACAACGTGAATGGCAGGAATTCCAACACATTTTTCCCTGACGTACATCTGAAGTTACTTCTACATCTGTTGATGACTTCCGTCCAAGATAACATGCTGTGTCCTCCCAACAAAGAAATCCTCAAGCCATTCACAAATTTCACTTGATGCCCCATACAATTGTACTTTTGATAGAAAGCAAAGGTCTGACTGAAACAATGCTTTTTGGAAATAGAGAAATATGACTTCTAGCCAACTGCCTTGATGTGTTGCATCCAGGATGCTTTGTATGAAATGTGAGCTGGGTTTCACATGACTGGCGTTTCACAAATCCATGTTGATTGACATGGAGAAGGACATTCTATTGAAGGTACCTCATCATGTTTGAAGTCAGAAAATGTTCTGAGATTCTAAAAAAAATGCATGTTCAAGGATATTTGACAGTAGTTTTGTGACTCACTTGTGATGCCCTTCTTGAAGGCAGAAGACAAGTACGACGTTTGCTTTCTTCCAACTAGATTAGAATAGTTTATCGTTCCATAGATCCGTGCTGAATAGATCCTCATGGATGTGGAACTTGTCAATATATATATATTTTTTAAGCTGAAATAACAATACTAATAGTATGAGTATATACAATACATCATTTGTTTCTATTAAAAAATTCGTCAATGGAGTAGAAGGAGTTGACCAATAGTAAGTCTTTCAGGCTTCTTTTAAACTGATCTTCATTTGTAACTAAATTTTTTATGTTTGCTGGCAAATTATTGAAGATGTGTTTTCCTGAGTAGCGGACCCCTTTTTGAACTAAAGTAAGTGCTTTTAAGTCCTTGTGCAGATCATTTTTGTTCCTGGTATTGTTTGTATGTACTGAGCTGTTTGTTGGAAAAAGAGATATATTATTTAGGACAAATTTCATTAAGGAGTAAATATACTGAGAGGCAGTAGTTATTATACCCAGTTCTTTGAAGAGGTTTCTACAGGACGGCCGTGAATTTACTCCAAAAATAATACATATTACACGCTTTTGGACTCTGAAAACTTTTGTTTGACTTGAAGAGTTACCCCAAAATATTATACCATATGACATTATGGAATGAAAGTAGGCAAAGTATGCAAGCTTTTTCATTTTTATGTCATCTATGTCTGCTAACACTCGAATTGCAAATACAGATTTGTTAAGGCGTTTCTGCAGTTCTGTGGTGTGCTCCTCCCAACTGAATTTATTATCAAGTTGTAATCCCAGGAATTTAAGACTGTCAACCTCTTCTATCTACTCTTCTTCATACTTTATGCATATGCTGGGTGGAAACCTCTTACAGGTTCTGAACTGCATATAGTGAGTCTTTTCGAAGTTTAATGTCAGTGAGTTGGCTTTAAACAATTTATTAATATCCATGAAAATATCATTAGCAGATCTTTCTAGAAGTACACTTGACATACTATTTATTGCAATACTTGTGTCATCTGCAAACAAAACGAACTCTGCTTCTGGCAGTGTAACTGATGAGAGATCATTAATGTACACAAGAAAAAGCAATAGCCTTAAAATGAATCCTTGTGGGACACCACATGTAATTTCTTCCCATTCTGATGATGACTTAATTCACTAGTCCCTTGCACTGACACCCTTTGTTTCCTGTTAGCGAGGTATGACTTGAACCATTTTGCAGTGCTGCCCGTGACACCATAAAATTCTAATTTATTTAAAAGGATGTTGTGGTTCACACCATCAAATGCCTTTGACAAATCACAGAAAATACCTGCTGCTTGTAATTTGTTATTTAATGAATTAAGTACATTTTCACTGTAGGTGTAAATAGCCTAGCCCTATAAGGCACAAGTTTTTATTCGAGGTATCTATGGTAGATTATGATTAAAAACAGGGCTAACTCATCCACAAATTCAGTTTAGGATCTGAGAGAGATTCCATCAATTTTACTGATTGTAGCTGTTTCCACACCACTGACACTATTATCAGTCACTTATCTTTGCAGTGGTGCGAGAATTATATTGGGGCTGTACCACTGGATTTTCATTTGTACAGCAACTTTTGAAATTGGAGTTCAGAGTTTGTGTTTTTGCTTTCTACCATCGATTTCCATCCCTGTCTCACCCACGAATGTTTGGACGCTAACAGCCCTTACTTATAGCCAGTTTTTCTAGGGCTTTGTTTAGAGATCTTTCAACAATATTCTGTTACAGTTGTCACTGAAGTCTCCAACCTTCTTGACAGACAAACACATGTCACTCAGCATCTCCCTATCTACAGCACCATGCTTTGTTTGACATTTATTACACAGTAGTTTGTTTACGTAGAGGTTTCTTTTACAGTGACTATTCATGGAAGGACCCTCCCATCATGAATTGTTCTACTAACAATAAGTATGTATCTATCAAGGGCATGGCCAACTGTTCTTCTAAACCTGAGCTACAGTTCCTCTACAGGGTGTCCAGCAAAGGAATCCCTGATTTGAAAATTAAATATCTCAAAAACTAATATTGATAGATGAGTGCAACAAATGGTGGTACATTTATTGTGAAAGCTAGAATTCTCTGTAATTGCAATTGTGCCACAGCTCAGAGTGATCAGGTCCACCACTGAAATGTGAAAGGAGATTAGCATATTGAAGGGAGGGGTTGAAATCATGTATTCCACTGAAGGATGTGTTTTTCTTTACTAGAATACCACAGGTTAGAGAACAGTCCTATGGCAATAAGACACAGTTTTCAAACACAATTTAATGTCCTAAAGGGACATAATGCAAAAACTGTTCACAAGCTCTTTGCCAAGTTCCAACCAACAGGTAGTGTTGCTGATGATCTAGTGGGGAATGTTGGCCCCCAGGCAAACTGTGCTTACTCCTGAAAATGTTGCCACAGTTCCTGGAATTATTCAGCAAAATCCAAGGAAATTTTCCCTGAAAACCTCACTGCTGTTAATTTCAGGTTTTCTGTATCTAGTATTTTATGGGCTCTAATGCTTTTTAGGATGAGCCTGAATCGGCGATCTGTGTGGCATCTGAATCCATTTCCATTGGGACACTATAGGATGTGAGGGAAAATTTCACTGTCTGTTTACAACTCCGTACTGCAAGCAGTGAACATTTCGAAGCGATTGTGATGTGACTGCAAAGACTGCTTGCAGAGGATGAGTTTAAATATGCAAGTAGATATTCTACAGCTTTCATGATAAACATACCTTTTGTTGCACTCATCTATTGATCTTCGTTTTTGACATATTTAATTTTGAAATCAGGAACTCCTTTGCTGGACACCTTCTACAAATTCATCTCCAGAACTAAGGTCCTCTGCAGGGGCAACTCAAAAGCAACTCTCTGCCAACATGAGTTGGTAACGGGTTGACAGCAAATCACTTCCTATGTAGTTAAATAGGACTTCGCAGACTGCCAAGTGACTCAATAGTACATCACTTGTAATACGTTGCCACTGACTGCACCTGCATTGCCAAGAGATCTGAGTTTTGTCGTGCACTTAAACACAGCTCTGTGTTGGATTAATTCGAAGAGAAATGAGTGGTTATGTTAAGTAGCTTCATACAGGGATTTGAAAAACATCCCATTTTATACAGCTACAAGGTTCTGCAAGAGAGATTTGACAGAGAAAGTGGGGTATGAAGTGGGAAAAGAATTTCACATTACATTTGTTGTGAACTGTACACGTACTGTTTAAATAAAATTACAGGTATGTCAATAGAAACAGCTGTACAAAAAATTGTAAATCTACCGTAGTATTCTTCTGCGTGACTAGCAGCCTCTTTCATTCTGAAAAACTGCATTGTCACATGAAATTAACAGTGAAAAGCCACAAATCTCTGATGTGAAAAATGAAATGATCTCCAATATGTGTAAATAAAATGGTGTTCACATGCAAATGATTTAATGAGCAAAATCCATCATCACCACATTTCCATGTCCGTAAATCAAGATATTTTGATTTTCGAAATAAAAGGAAGTGTTATGGTGGAAGAAATCGACTGCACCAATTGCTATAACATTGTTTAATTATTCTGTAAAAAGCTACAAATTTCAAATCTGTTTGCTGCTACATATGGTCTGCTGCTTATATTTTTTTGGATGTACATATTACTCCAGAATTTTCTTCATTTTCTTATTTGTGTGTAATAATAACAGAGAATATTTTCCTCTGAGCTTGAATCTGTGCTCGACATGCCATGTGTAACCGAAAGATGCTCAGGTGCAACAAACAATACTACTCCTCCTCGACACCCACACACGGCAAGTGCAGTTTCTCATTTCTGAGTTGCTGTGTGTGTGTGTGTGTGGAAATGCATTGCCAGCTAGTCAGCAACTAGTTGCCAAAGTAGATCACCTGCCCATAGCACTCCTTGACAGTCACCCCATGTTTGAATGGTATAAATGTTTCGAATTCCTTACTGCGATATGATACTACTGCCTCTATATCTGATCTGCTTAACACACAAATGCTTCGGCTTGTTTTAGTTGCCCTATGTACTTTGGTAATCACTATTACAACTGTCTGATAGTCACTGATACCAGTTTCTATGTGAACATCCTCAAAGATGTCAGGTCTATTTTTTGCTATTAGATCCAATATAGTCCATCATGAGTGAGTTTCTGAACAATCTGTGCTATGTGGTTCTCAGAGAATGGTTTTAGTAATGTCTCCCAGAACACCTTGTCACACTCACCACTTACACAGCTTTAATTTTCTCGGTGATTAAAGTCTCCTCCAATTATGAAAGTGTAATTGGGGAACTTACGTACAACTGAACTTAGGTTTCCTCTAAAATTTTTGGTTTTATCTGGAGTTGAGTCTCGTGGTCAACAGAAGAATCCAAGTATAAGTTTAAGCCAACATTGATACTGAGTCTTACCCAACAACCAATCTCACATGCAATTTCAATTTTTATGTCAATAGATTTGAATTTCTTGTCTACTGTGAGAAATACGCTACCTCCCTTTAACATTGCTCCATCCTTTCGATGCACGCTTAAATTTTCCCTGAAAACCTCACTGCTGTTAATTTCAGGTTTTCTGTATCTAGTATTTTATGGGCTCTAATGCTTTTTAGGGCGGCTTCAAACTCTGGCATTTTAATGTGAATGCTTTGGCAGTTAATCACTAGGATTCTAATACTCTTGTCCACTGGGATCATTTCTTTGGATCTTATAATTCTGTTTCCTGGGTCTCTTACAGTTATCATTATATGGACTGGACAGAGTATGTCATAATTTAAAAAACCATACAACCTTGTTTGCACTGCAGACACAGAGTCACAGATACCTGAGTAGCAGTTCTGATGTGTAGTGCACACCTGATCCATTTAGGAGGACCCCAAACGCTATGGTCAAGTCACAGAATGATCGAAACCTCTGATTCAGTTTTTCCATTTAACTCAAACCAGAGGGCCATGATCAGTTCCGGGGATGGTGCTACAAATTGTGAGCTTCATTAAAACTCTGTGAGGAAGGCTGGTCTTCTTGACCTTCTCTGCCAGTTATTGGAACGATCCAAATACAACCTTAGAGCCCAGACAACAGGCATAATTTGTTACAACGTGTGCCACAATCTGCATTTGGTAGCACCCTGTTCCCTCAATGGCTGCCAGAATAGCTTCTTCATCAAGTTGAATGAGGCCCCAGGCATAGACTCTCAGAGCACCTGGTGTTCATTATGGAGTAAAATTATTTGCTGTAAGTTTGAGCTGCTGACATATAATAGATTCCTACCCTTTTGTGTTTGATTCCTCTTGACACAAGGCACAACAGGTGAAGTGACTCTCACTGCTGGCAGTTTTTGTTTCAGTCAAAGACAGCATCTCAAACTGGCTGGTTGGGGGAAGGGTACAAAATCCAGAGTTCTCTCTGGTCTTTGTCTCCCCTGTACAGGGCACCTAGCCATATCACAGACACATCACTCACAGACAAATCGATGAGTAGGGATACAGCCTGTACTTCCTGTAGAAGGGGGGACACAACCCACAGGAGCAGATGGAACTTACAGAACATTTGGTACCTCTGGTACACAACTCTCTCTCTCTCTCTCTCTCTCTCTCTCTCTCTCTCTCTCTCTCTCAACACACCAATCTGTGGCAGCTTTCAAGCATTTGACAATAGTCAGGATGATTTCCAGCTGCTTATGATCATCAACTGACTTCTCCCCTGTTTGAGAACACCTTTCACAGTGGGGTTTGCTTTGTGGCTGGTGCAGTGGTTGACAGAACAGTAAACAAATAACTTTAAAATAAGCTTTCTGATTGTCTTTTAATTTCGGGTTCTGTTAACCTAAAAATATTACTATCTCCTTAAGAAATGAAGCAATAAATATGCAAAATGAGATTTCTATAAATGTAACAGAGAAAGCTAGGATAAAAGTTACTAATTTCCTGAAACTTGTTTGAGGTTGTAGGTGCTAACAAATGACAAAAACAGCAATAATTTATGATAAATGCACACAATATACATTCATGTTGAAAGGGAAAACTAAATGTAACATGATGTGCTACAGTAACAAATTTAAAAAAGCTGAATTACTACACAAATTGTTATGAATGACACTTGTAACTTCTGAAAATCTTCAAAAAATACATATTTATTCATGTTAATATACACGAAATACATTTTTATGGCACAAATGGTATGAAAATACACAATATATCACAGCACATGCATGAATTTTGATACGGTCAACTTGGAAAACATATTTAAATTCTACGCCAAGTTTTTGGACGTACGTTTTCGAGGTGATTTTATCTGACACTCCTAACTTTCCTTGGACACAACGGTAATATTGGCCATCTGATTATATATGTTAATAAGTAAATAAACATGCAAACTGTGTGGATTTTGTACTTAGCTGATTTTGTATCACCTTTTACACTAGGGTGCCAAAGATGAACACTGCAGTGTTAGTATATCTCACAAAAATGACGTAAAATGTGTACCACAGCAATGCATGTCTTCTGCATGGGGTGGCTAACTATAAAATGGCATGCGGGGATAGGTGAGAAGAAAAGAAAATAAATTTTTATGTCAATGAAGTACTTAATGTTTCCAAAGAGAAGAAAAAGTAAAACTTGGAGAAATGTATCATAAAAACAACCAGATGAATAATTTATAGAAAAGTGGCTCAAAAAACTATTTTATGCCTATGGTACTGTACAGCACAAGATAAAATACTGTGATTTCTTCTGCCTGATATTTACCAATATATTATTATAAAGAAAAATGGAAATGAACTTTTGTGAAAACAATTAAAAGAGAACATCAGTAACTTCTGAAAGTATGAAACTTTTAAACTACCTACCTGCTGGGTACAGGAAACACAAATAATCTCAGATTTTGTTCCTTGGAGTGGAACAGTCTGACCCATCAATAAGTGCCCATTTAGCATGTGTGTCCATCGACGCACAGGCTGTGGCACTAGAGTTGGCCACCTTTTGTCAACCTGCAGCAGGCTGTGGGTAGTGCCGATGTACAACTGATGGTGCAGCTGTGATGGCACCAAAAGTGAGACTTCCTCGCATGACCACTCCAGTGGCAGCTTGTGTTCGGTGCTCGCAAGGCAAATTCCTTTACTCTTACTAAGTCCGCACTATAAAAATACATTAAAAAAATGAGTGCTGCTTATCTGTGCGAGAAATAAAAATTCAAAACATTCATCACACTTATGAATACATACATGTAAATATTACATTTCTCCAGTAGGTTTCTACAGCCACAAGTTAGCAATCCAAAATGAAAAGCAGCTAGTGTATTCACTGTAGCAAAGAACAAATAAGTACAGAAAAACACAAAATATTGTTTATTAATTTGTTTCCTGCCTTCTATGTACTTCATAAATACCAACGTACTCTCAAATCAGAAAAATTACAATGGGTTCCTCAATTCTAATCCTCCACAAGAATGAAAGGAATGAATATTATGGGTCAGCATCCAGTTGATGACAAGCTCATTAGAGATGTAGAACAAGTTTGGGCTGGAGAAGAACTCAGTCATGCCCTTTCTAAGCATTCACCTTAGGCATTTTATGGAAACTATAAACTGCCACCCTCCTTAATAAGTGTACAGTGTGCTACCACAGTGTCATCAATCAATCAGCATGGATGAAGAGATATCATCAATCGCCATATTGGTAAACAATATCAAACTGGATGAGAAAAATGCAGTCTTTTATGATAAAGCCAGAAATGGTATTTTGCTGCAAATAATCACAATGAATCAGGTGCAACATTATCATGTACTTACGTGTGCAAAATTATCATGTACAAATACTTACATTTCAGTGAAAAAGGGAGAGGGTGATGGAGAGGGGTAAGGCAGGAGGCGGAGGGCAATGGGCAGTGGGCAGTGGGCACTGTAGGAGTGAGACAGAGGGAGGCAGAGAGAAATCTGAACTTACCCTGATATCGTGCCAAGTGACACAACAGTTGTCGGCAACAACAACCTGGTTGATGTCATTTTTATCATACCACACACCACACCAGCTACTTCCAGTTTCTTTCTGGCAGTTTATATTGCGAGCAGCTCTGCCTTCCAGCAGGGGTATCCTGAATGAAAGGAAATATTACATGTATGTAGAGGTCAAAATAAAATTCAGTCTATCTAAGTAAGTTGGGAGGACAAATGTAGTCAAATAAAAGATCAAAATTAGGAATTCAGCAGTATGAACACACTGGCAGAGCTTTAGTATGTTTACAGCCTGCTAATGAAAGGATGAATAGTAGCTGCTCAGACAGACAAATAGGTTCAAAGAAAATTGTGCTCAAACAGGTTCAAAGAAAATTGTGCTCGTGTAAGGGTTAGTCACTGCAAGAACAAAACAGCTTTCTTCAGATACTATTATGCTGCTGCTAAAATGCTTGAAGGCATGTGAAGACGTGCACGCGCTTGCTTGCTTGCGCTCGCTCTCTCTCTCTCTCTCTCTCTCTCTTTCACACACACACACACACACACACACACACACACACACACACACACACACACTATTTCTTGTGAGTCTGTGCAATGCACACATGAAATAAGAAGTTGTTAATACAATAGGAAAGGATAGATTGCTACTCACCACATAGAGGAGGCATTGAGTTGTAGATAGGCACAATGAAAAGAGTGCTAAACATTCAAGCTATAGGACAAAGAAGTTGTTCTTCAAAAATAGAAAACACACATACATTTACAAAAGCGCAACTCACAAACAAATGGCCATTGTCTCTGGCTGTGGCCCAGCTCAACATCCATCCTGGCCTTCCCATCGTTTGAAGTTGTTAATACATTACACTGAAGGCTACTTACACTCACTTGGTAGTCTTTCAGTTATCTTTCACCACCTTGTAATAATGTATTCAGAACATCATATTAGAACAAGCTGCATTTTCCACAGAATATTGGTCTTATTTTTTCTCAATATTTCAGTGCAAGTACAAGCATGTCCAAGAATATAAACTGGTATGTAGCAACTGTCCTATTAACCACAGACACTGTCAAGGTGGGGTGGCTTGTGTGTCTCAATGATACAGATAGCCATACTGTAGGTGCAGTCACCATGGAGGCATATCTGTGGAGAGCCCAGACAAATATGTGGTTCCTGGAAAGGGGCAGCAATCTTTTCAGTAACTTCAGAGGCAACAGGGTGGATGACTGAATGAACTGGTCTTGTAACATCATCTAACATGGTCTTCCTGTGCTGGTACTGTAAACGGCTGAAAGCATGGGAAAATTGCAGCTGTTATACTTTTCCCAAGGGCTTGCAGCTCTACTATGTGTTTAAATGATGATGGCATCTCCTTAGGTAGAATATTCCAGAGGTAAAATACTCCCCCATTTGGATATCAAGGCCTGATCTATTCAGGAGGATGTCGTCATCAGGAAAAACAAAACTGGCATTTCGCAGACTATAGTGTGGAATATTAGACCCCTTAAAAGGATAGCTACATTAAAAAAATTGAAAAGGGAAACGGATAGATTATAGTTAGACACAATGAAGTCTGGTGGCAGGATGAAAAGGATTACTGGTCAGATGTGTAAGAGTTATACGTAAAATAAGGTAAAGACAACTACTCACCTATAGCAGGCCATGCATGTAGCACAGAGACATGTAACACGGAACAGCAGTCACACAAACTTTTGAGCTCTTGCTCTTTTTCTTGCGAAAGTACACACATTCACACACACAACCACACCGACAGCCAAACGGACTCCCATGGCCATGGTGGTATACAGTTTTGAGCTCTTGCGAAAGTACACACATTCACATACACAACCACACCGACAGCCAAACGGACTCCCATGGCCATGGTGGTATACAGGGTTATAAACAAAAAATGAAACAGAGGTAATGCAGGAGCACGTCTAATAATGAATAAGAAACTAGGAATGTGGGTAAGATACTATGAACAACATAGTGAACACATTATCATAACAAAGATAGACACAAGGTCAATATCCACCACACTAGTACAATTTTATATGCCAACTAGTTCAAAGATGATGAAGAGATTAAAAGAATATATTGTGATATAAAAGAAATTATTCAGATAGTTACCAGGTGTACTGGTATGAAATGAGCGTTAAGATACAAATGTGTCGATAGGGAATATTTGTTGTGAACGAGCCTTAACTTTTTCGTGTTTGGGTGGTATGACATCTGTCAAAGATATTTAGTACACATCAAGTCATGGAACAAACATCATCATCATGTCGAATTTTGTACCGGAAAGTGATGATTTATGGAAAGCATTAATTTTTTGTTTTCATCTGAATAAAAGTGCTGCAGAGTCACATCGAATGCTTGTTGAGGCATATGGTGATCATGCTCTATCAGATGGTTTCAATAGTTCAGAAATAATGATTTTGATGTAAGAAATGAAGAATGTGGAAGTCCACCAAAAAAGTTTGAAGACGCCGAATTGCAAGCAATATTGGATGAAGATGATACTTTGAGTCAGAAGGAAATGGCAGCAATGCTAAATGTTGTACAACAAACAATTTCTGACTGTTTGAAAGCTATGGGAAAGATCCAAAAGTGTGGAAAATGGGTGCCACATGAATTGAATGAAAGACAGATGGAAAACCGAAAAGCCATTTGTAAATTTTGCTTCAAAGACATGAGAGAAAAACAATTTTGCATCGAATTGTTACATGCGATGAAAAATGGATCTATTTTAAGAATCCTAAACGGGAAAAATCATGAGTTAATCCGGGACAACCATTAACATCCACTGCAAAACCAGATTGATTCGGCAAGACGACAATGCTCGGTGTTTGGTGGGATCAGAAAGATGAGGTGCATCATGAGCTTCTAAAACCCAGTGAAACTGCGATATACTAATCACTACAGACAACAAATGATCAATATGAACAATGCATTGATCGAAAAAAGACCAGAATGGGCCAGAAGACATGGCAAAGTAATGTTTTTACATGACAATCACCTGCACACAAAGCAAAACTGGTTCAGGATACAATCAAAACACTTGGCTGGGAGCTGCTACCCCAACCGCCGTATTCACCAGACTTGGCCCCTTCTGACTACCATTTATTTTCCATCAATGGGACACGCATTGACTGAGGAACACTTCGATTCCTACGAAGAAGTAAAAAATTGGGTGTCTGATTGGTTTGCTTCAAAAGAGGAACATTTCTATTGATGTGGTGTCCACAAATTGCCAGAAAGGTGGTCAAAACGTATAGAAAGCAGTGGTCAGTAATTGGAATAAATTTTTTTACTTTTCAATTCAAAATTAGTGTTTAAAAAAAAAAAAAAACCACGCTCATTTCATACCGGTACACCTGGTTAAAAAAAAAAAAAAAAAAAAAAAAAAAAAAAAAAAAAAAAAACCACGCTCATTTCATACCGGTACACCTGGTAAGTCAGACGAAAACTTAAATTGTGATGAGTGACTGGAGTTTGGCAATACAAGAGGAAGAGAAGGACAAATAGCAGGCGAATATGCACTGAGGAAAAAGAATGAAAGTGAAGCTGTTCTTGCTGTGTTCTTCAGTCCAGAGACTGGTTTGATGCAGCTCTCCATGCTACTTTATCCTGTGCAAGCTTCTTCATCTCCCAGTACTTACTGCAACCTACATCCTTCTGAATCTGCTCACTGCATTCATCTCTTGGTCTCCCTCTATGATTTCTGCCCTCCAATACTAAATTGGTGATACCTTGATGCCGCAGAATATGTCCTACCAACCGATCCCTTCTTCTAGTCAAGTTGTGCCACTAATTCCTCTTCTCCCAAATTATATTCAATACCTCCTCATTAGTTATGTGATCTACCCATCTAAGCTTCAGCATTCTTCTGTAGCACCACATTTCGAAAGCTTCTATTCTCTTCTTGTCCAAACTATTTATTGTCCACGTTTCACTTTCTTACATGGCTACACTCCATACAAATAACTTCAGAAATGTGTTCCTGACACTTGAATCTATACTCGATGTCAAAAAATTTATCTTCTTCAGAAACGCTCTCCTTGCCATTACCAGTCTACATTTTATATCCTCTCTACTTTCACCATCATCAGTTATTTTGCTCCCCAAATAGCAAAAATCATCTACTGCATTAAGCGTCTCATTTCCTAATCTAATTCCCTCAGCATTACACAACTTAATTCGACCACATTTCATTATCCACGTTTTGCTTTTGTTGATGTTCACCTTATATCCTCCTTTCAAGACACTGTCCATTCCATTCAACTGCTCTTCCAAGTCCTTTGCTGACTCTGACAGAATTACAATGTCATCGGCGAACCTCAAAGTTTTTATTTCTTCTCCATGGATTTTAATCCCTACTCCAAATTTTTCTTTTGTTTCCATTACTGCTTGCTCAATATACAGATTGAATAACATTGAGGATAGGCTACAACCCTGTCTCACTCCCTTCCCAACCACTGCTACCCTTTCATGCCCCTCAACTCTTGTAATTGCCATCTGGTTTCTGTACAAATTGTAAATAGCCTTTCACTCCCAGTATTTTACCCCTGCCACCTTCAGAATTTGAAAGAGAGTATTCCAGTCAACATTGCCAGAAGCTTTCTAAAAGTCTACAAATGCTAGAAACATGGGTTTGCCTTTCCTTAATCTATCTTCTAAGATGAGTCTTAGGGCCAGTATTGCCTCATGTGTTCCAACATTTCTACAGAATCCAAACTGATCTTCCCCAAGGTCAGCTTCTACCAGTTTTTCCATTCGTTTGTAAAGAATTCGCATAGTATTTTGCAGCTGTGACTTATTAAACTGATAGTTCAGTAATTTTCACGTCTGTCAACACCTGCTTTCTTTGGGATTGGAAATGTTATATTCTTCTTGATTTCTGAGGGTATTTCGCCTGTCTCATATATCTTGCTCACCAGATGGTAGAGTGTTGTCATGGCTGGTTCTCCCAAGGCTGTCAGTAGTTCTAATGGAATGTTGTCTACTCCCGGGGCCTTGTTTCGACTTAGGTCTTTCAGTGCTCTGTCAAACTCTTCACGCAGTATCATATCTCCCATTTCATCTTCATCTACATCCTCGTCCATTTCCATAGTATTGTCCTCAAGTACATCGCCCTTGTGTAGACCATCTACATACTCCTTCCACCTTTCTGTTTCCCTTCTTTGCTTAGAACTGGCTTTCCTTCTGAGCTCTTGATATTCATACAAGTGGTTCTCTTTTCTCCAAAGGTCTCTTTAATTTTCTTGTAGGCAGTATCTATCTTACCCTTGGTGGAGATATGAATGTGAAGCTACCTGGTAGAATTTTGCACAGAGCATAGT
Source organism: Schistocerca nitens (assembly GCF_023898315.1). Taxonomy (NCBI): domain Eukaryota; kingdom Metazoa; phylum Arthropoda; class Insecta; order Orthoptera; family Acrididae; genus Schistocerca; species Schistocerca nitens. Next base: position 436,683,550 of record NC_064621.1, read on the forward strand.
TTAATCACCACTAACACTTAGTTTAAGAATCATGAGAGAAGGTTGTATATGTGCATGAGACCTGGAGAAACTAGAAGGTTTCAGACTGACAGAGATTCCAGAACCCGATTTTAAACTGTAAGACATTTCTAGGAGCAGACGTGGACTATAAAGATAATTTACTGGTTATGAACTGCTGATTAAAAATGAAGAACTTGCTCAGAATTTTTCATATTGAGAAAATGGAAGTTTAGAGAGAAGAAATAAAAAATCTGCTCTCTGCTGCAAGACCGAGACTACAGGAAACTCAACAAGGACCCTATCCCAACGATGACCAGGAAAACCGTGGCACTACTGAAGGACTCAGACCTACCAGAGGCAGTGAAGAAACAGCTGTATCCCAGAGCGCCAACGACACCGTGCCTGTACGGATTTCCCAAGATTCACAAAGACGGGGTACCTCTACGGTCGATTCTGGACATTATCAACTCGCACAGTTATGGACTGGCCAAATACCTAGCGACACGGTTAAAACCATTGGTGGGACACTGCATTCCTCACATGAAAAACTCTGCAGATTTTGTGAGAATACTGAAGGACATCCGAATACAGAGAGATGACCTACTCATGAGCTTCGACGTCATCTCCTTGTTCACGAAAGTACCTCTACAAGACGTCTTGGCACTCCTTAATCAGCACTTCGAGCCTGAAACAACGAAGCTCTTTGAATATGCACTTACGACCACCTACTTCAAGTGCAATGGACAGCATTATGAGCAAGTGGATGGAATGGCCATGTAATCTCCCCTTGCTTCAGGGATCACAAATCTTTATATGGAACTCTTTGAGGAGGTGGCCCTACAAACTGCTCACCATAAACCCAGGAATTTCTTCTGCTATGTTGATGATACTTCCATGATTTGGTAGCATGGCAGGCAGGCACTGGAGTAGTTTATGGACCACCTAAACAGCATACATGAGAATATCACCTTCAGGATGGAAGCAGAGGAGAATGGCTGTATTCAATTCCTGGACATACTGATTAGGAAGAAGGTGGATGGCACGCTCGGCCATTCAGTGTATAGAAAGAAGACGCACACAGACATGTACCTCCTGTGCAACCAGCTGCCACCATCTGGTGCAATGCCAGTCAGTACTGACCACCTTGGTACATAGGGCGCATGCCATTTGCGACAAAGAAAGCCTCTCAGACGAGTCACACAACCTAAGAGAGGTATTTCAGAAAAACAGTAATATCAGAAATTGAGTCCACCTTGATGCAAAACACCTTGTTATTTTTTTATTTCTTTATTATCCCAAACTAGTTTCGGTGTTCAGAAAAATGGGTACAGTGAAACACAGATTGGTAAGGCCTTCAAGAGGAGACAGGCTGACAAATTTTGGGAAGAGGAAAAGGAAGATAACAAGAGACTTGCCTTTCTGCCATATTTGGGGCCTCTGTCAGCCAAACTGTGGCGTCTACTGAGAAAATCAAACATAAATACCGTTTTCCAACCACCACTGAAGACAAAAGAGCTGCTGGGCTCAGCTAAAGACCCACTCAAACTCAACACATCTGGCATATATAGCATTGCCTGCGAATGTTGTGTACAGCATATTGGACAAAAGCAGCGCTGCATCTCAAAAAGGTGCGAGGAACACATCAGACACGTCCGACTTGGACAGACAGATAAATCTGCTATAGTTGAACATAGTATCAAAGAAAACCACACCTTTGATTTCAAGAACACCAGGGTGCTGTGCCGAGCCGGGAGCTATTGGGACAGCATCATTAAAGAATCGATAGAAATACGGGTCCACGAAAATCTTGTGAACAGGGATGAAGGTTATCAACTGAGTGCGGCCTGGAATCCAGCTTTAGCCACAATATGCTATGAATGCACCAAGAACCATCCAGCTGACGAGACGCAACCAGAATTCTCTGACGGAGACACGAACGCCGCACCCGCTTCCTCCTACACCCCTCCCACTGGCTCTCCTGGATCCAGCCTCACGTGGCCAGGTGGTGGGGAGCACACCGCAGGTATAAAGGGACCGGCGACTGCAAAGTCTTGGCACTTCGCCAGAAGATGACGAGTACGTCACTTGTCAAATGTCGCAGTTTGAAGACACCACCACCTGGCTGGTATTTATTCACAAGAAATAAAAACCTTTCAGTTTGTTGGTAACATTATAATTCCATCAGAAACAGCAAAGAATTTAGAGGTGCAGTTGCACAGAATGGCCCTTGTCTTGAAAGGAGGATATAAGGTGAAATAATGGAAATGCCACATAGTTGTATTGACAACATAGGAAAAGACAGATTGCCACTTACTGTAAAGAAAACATGTTATGTTGGAGACAGACAGAAAGAATTAAAAGACACTTACACAAAGCTTTCAGCTATAGCCTTCTTCAGCAAATGAGGAACACTCAGCATTCACAATCACAAGCAAGCACACCTCATGCACATGACCACCAATTCCTGCAGCTTGTGCTAAAATGGCAAGCTTTTGTCTTTTAATTGTGTCTGCCTGTAACTTAACATGTCTTCTTTACAATAAGTAGAAATCTATCTTTTCCTACATTATGGATATAAGATGAACATTAACAAAATCAAAACAAGGGTAATGCAATGTAGTCAAATTAAATTAGACGATGCTGAGGAATTAGATCAGGAAATGAGGCAATAAAAGTAGTAGATGAGTTTTGTTATTTGAGCAGTCAAATAATGTATGATGACAGAAATAGAGAGGACATAAAATGTAGAATGAGAATCACAAGAAAAAGTTTCTAAAGAAGAGAAATTTGTTACCTTGAATATAGCCTTAAATGTTAAGAAATCTTTTTCTGAAGGCATTTGTCTGGAGTATAGCCTTACACAGCAGTAAAATGTGGACAGTAAGCAGTTCAGAAAACAACACAATAAAAGCTAAAGATTAGATGGGTAGGTCATGCAACTAATGAGGAAGTGCTGAATAGAATTGGGGAAAAAAGAAATTTATGGAATAACTTGACTAAAACAAGGGACTAATTAATAGGACACATTGAGGGATAGCAAGGAATCGTCACTTTAGTACAGGAGGGAAGTTTAAAAATTGCAGAGGGAGACCAAGAGACGAGTATAGTAATCCAGTGCCAATGGGTGTGGGTTGCAGTAGTTATTCAGAGATGGAAAGGTTTGCATATGATAGAGTAGCATGGAGATATCCATCAAAGTAGTCTTTGGACTGAAGATCACAACACAATAGTTGTAGGAAAATAATAGAAAAGGGGTTATTGTTTAGAATTAAAAACAGAAACAATTATTACTCATGACTGAAACGTAATCGCACAACAAAACAGACGAATGGCACTCATAATTTTAAATGCCCCAAAGTAGGTTAGGCAACTTGGAAATGAAGGATGATTAGAGTTTAACAACCCATCAATGTTGAGGCGATTAGAGATGGAGGACAAGTGGACTACAAATGCAAAACTCCTGGGTGCAATCTTAAATTGGTCCGAGTATTTATTTATTTATTTATTTACACATCAAGTTCCGTAGGACCAAATTCATCACTCATTTCAGGTTTAACAATGATCTGATTGTATGAAAAATGCCAATTTGCACTGTGTTTTGGAATCCATGGAAAACTGTATGAGTCCTATAAAGGGCTGTGTAAGAGAATTCGAATGCTGGGGGAAGAGTATACCATTTTCAAGAGGACCATGCCCTGTGAAGGAAGCACTGTGTGTTCAATCTGACCTATGGGTTATGGACAGAGAAGGAAATCAACTGTGTTAGTTTCAAAGGAACCACCCCCAGCATTTGCCTTAAGTAATTTAGATATGGTAAACCATGGAAAGGATAATTCTCGATGGATAGATCGGAAGCTGAACTTTGTTCCTATGGAATAGGATTACAGTTTTAGGGCGCAAAATAGCTATGGCAATAAGGGTCTGCAATAAGAGTCTGTTGCATTACCACGGTGCCACACATGTTGGTGAAAATGATGTAACACAAAATGACATGAAACATAAAGTCGTAAAGATGGAAAATGCTAGTCAAAATCATCACTTTCTCATCATGAGTATAAACATAGGCTGCATATAACAAAACTGTAACATATCAACTTGTAGATAAGCAAAATCCAAATGGTTTTATAGATCAATTTCTGATATCTCTGACATTTCATGTGACATGATGCTTCTTTCAGTGTGCCTAAAGAAGTTACTGATGGATCTTCTGGTTTGTCAAAAAACAATTACGTGATAAAACAAATTCATTCTACACTTCTGTCTCTCTCTCTTTCCCTCTCCTTTGTTCACATATCTGTTTGTTACAAAACAATTTTCACACTGATCTACAAATTTCTTTAATCTGCCTCACAGACTGTCCAGTCAGTATTGACTTGTCAAGGTCATTTTAAATTTGAAGCCTTAGTTGTGATTTCATTCCAATACTTTGCATTATTAAAATGCCTCCTACTGACAGTAACCACAGAGTACAGTTGTTATATGGTAAGTGCACATCTCGTCTGGATACCAACACATCTTCAATAGTGCAGTGTGCAATCTAGTACATCTCCATAGCTCAAAGGTCAGCTTATCTGGCTGCTATGCATAGGACGCAGGTCTGGTTCCCGGTACTGCCAGGGATTTTTTCCCTGGTGGGAGGACTGGAACTAGGTGCACTCAGCCTAGTGAGGAGCTAATCGAGTGAGATGTAGTGGTTTGAAGGTCAAGAAAGCAGACAACATCCGAGAGAGCAGTGTGCCCCTCCATTCCGCATCTGAATGATACCATTGGCAGACAATGACATGGCGATCAGTCAGTTGGCCATAATTGGCCCATCTGGGCTAGAATGCAGGGTTTTGCTTTGCCGTTTTTGTTCAACAATGCAATGTCCAGTCTGACAAGAGCAAATATATGAATAGTAAATTAATAATTATCTAGTTGGTTGGATGATTTGGGGGAAGGGACCAAACAGCGAGGTCATTGGTTCCATTGGATTAGGGAAGGCTGTGCCCTCTCAAAGGAACCATTCCAGCACTTGCCTCAATCGATTTGGGGAAATCATGGAAAACCTAAATCAGTATGGCTGGATGTGGGTTTTGAACCGTCAGTTTCCCAAATATGAGTCCAGTGTGATAACCACTGCACCACCTTGCTTGGTAATTATCTAGTCTGAATGAGAATAATGCTAGTGACATAGATCTATCAGATCTATTGCCTGCATTTAAACTCTAGTTGAAAGGCTATTTGTCACAATGGGAAGATTATAGAGGGGTACTGACAGGCCTGGATTGAGGCGGGGGAGAAACTGGGGTCTCTGCCTCGAGCAGCAATTTCAGAGGGTGCCAAATTTATATTCTTGAAGAAAGAAACCTTGTTTCTCAAAGCACCTAGCATCCAGTGCATGTTGGTCTATCCATTATTCATATGATTTTGAAATGAATCCGAGTTGGGTTTTGAACATTTCTGAATGCATTCTAAGTTGATTTCTGAACAAATCATAGGTTTATTTTTGAATGCATGTGTAATGTACATGACGTATCTGCCAGAGGAATCCCCATCGCATCTATAAATAAAAATCTTTCTCACAGACAGAAGGGGATGGGACTATGTGAGCTGAGCCGAATAAAACTGAATGGGTGAATGCCAATCGCTGTTTGTTTATGTGGTTGATTAGGTGTGTGAACGATCAGCATTGTTATAACTATTAGTAAAATACACAGGCTCAGACTACCAGAGTGAAAATAAACGACTAACATGTAAGAAAGATTACATATTATCTTCTTGGTGTATCAAAGAGAATGAAATTTTGACAGGAATTTTTTGCCAGAAGGTTATACTACTAAGGGCCAGTTGTATAGTCTGCAGTTAGCAGCCACTTAAGTTCTATTCTTGGAATAGCATGGAAAATGTATTGTATGAACACGTAATGAAACCTAACTGGATAATAAACGTGGGATAACTGAACCGGCAATTCTGGCAGGGCTTGTGAAGTTAACCAGAAAATGAGTTTTGATTATGGCAGAATAGTTACAGAATTAGTGATGACAAGATTGTTTGTTAGAACAAGGAAGGAGGAGAAACGGGGACATCACATAAATTATATGGAAGAATGATGATAATTCCAAATTTATATAAAAACTTCATGCTATTACTTTTCAGTCTCATGCTTGACAAACTTGCACATATGAATGAAAGTAAAACTGTTTCCTAACATAAAACATCAAGTTTCTGCCCCAGTTCCGAAATATCGTAGATCCGGGGCTGGGTGCTGAACATATTTGTAATGAAATTACAATGAAATGAATACCCCTAGCTGCATACAGCCATTGATATAAGTCAATGGGGACAGTTGAAAATGTGCGGACGCACAAACAGTGCCCAAACTCTTACGGGTAATGGGTACAATAGGCACGGGCGCTATGAATATCGTGCAGGACAACAGGTTGGGAATGTGAGTCTCACGGGAGGTGTGCCAGAGATAGGCCCCTGCAGTCCCACTATCCTCTGTGTCCTTGGTGGCTCAGATGGATAGAGTGTCTGCCATGTAAGCAGGAGATTCCGGGTTCGAGTCCCGGTCAGGGCACACATTTTCAAATGTCCCCATTGACTTATATCAATGCCTGTATGCAGCTAGGGATATTCATTTAATTGTAATTTCATCCTAATGAGCTGCACAGTCACCAATGGTATCTGTTCTTTCAGACATGTCCGAAAGAACAGATACCATCTTCATATATACGAGGGCGGTTCAGAAAGTAACCTCCGATTGGTCACAGTGCGGGTTGTGGGGGGAGTAGCGACGCCATCTGTGCGTTCACGCACTCAACAGGTCAGTCGGCATCAAGCCGTGGTCGAGTGAACGTCGTACCTGCGCTAGTTTAGTTTTTGTGGCAGTTTGAAATGTGTGCTGCAATAGAAAACCCCGCCAAATGTGAAGTGCGTGCTGTCATAAGGTTTTTTACAGCCAAAGGATATTCTGCAGCAGCTATTCATCGTGAGCTTTGTGCCGTGTACGGACCAAGAGTTATGAGTGAAGGAGTTGTCCGTGAATGGGTACGTTTATTTAAAAGTGGACGAGAAAACGTTCATGATGAAGAGAGGAGTGGTAGACCATCATTGGTGACTGACGAACTCGTTCAGACAGTTGATGCAAAAGTTCGTGAAAATCGACGTTTCTCAATGTCGGAGTTGTCTACTGGTTTTCCACAGATTTCTAAGACTCTCTTGTACGAGATAGTGACAGCAAGATTGGGTTACCGTAAGTTCTGTGCACGATGGGTGCCCAAAATTCTTACCGACCACCACAAAACTCAAAGAATGGCCTCTGCATTAGACTTTCTGTCACGTTATGAGGACGAAGGAGAACCATTGTTAAACAGAATCGTGACCGGTGACGAAACCTGGATTAAGTACGTGAACCCTGAGACAAAAGAACAATCAAAGATGTGGGCACATTCAAATTCGCCTACCAAACCAAGAAAAGCCTCGCAAGATTTTTCTGCCGGAAAACTGATGGCAACGGTGTTTTGGGATGCCAAAGGGGTGTTGTTGGTTGAATTCATGGAACGTGGTACGACCATTAATCAAGACGTGTACTGTGAAACAATAAAAAAGTTACGACGGGCTATACAGAACAAACGCCGTGGTATGCTGACTTCCGGTATCGTTTTTTTGCATGATAACGCCCGTCCTCACTCTGCTCGCAGAACAACGGCCCTTCTTGAGTCCTTCAAGTGGGACGTTATCAACCATCCACCTTACAGCCCAGACCTGGCACCAAGTGATTATCACCTCTTCATGCATTTGAAGAAATGGCTCGGGTCACAGCGGTTTGATGACGATGAAGAGCTCAAAGATGCGGTCACAGGCTGGCTCCAGGCACAAGCGGGTGATTTTTATGCAGAAGGAATTTCAAAGCTTGTGAAGAGATACGATAAGTGCTTCAATCGCTATGGAGACTATGTAGAAAAATAGTGCAAAGATGTAGTTGTAAGATGTATATATTAAAATATTTTTATTTAACTTGGTGTATTTTTTTAAATCAACCGGAGGTTACTTTCTGAACGGCCCTCGTATCTTTGTAAGGTCTGAACAGTAGGGATAATGAAGTTCAATGCTGTAGATGGAATGATGAAACAAGCTGTGGTGTTTGGCAACAACTAAGTCTACTTTGTTTCTCTTCACAACAATGTGAAGCTGAACTACTGGCTGACCAAAAGTAAACAACAAGGGAAGAAAAGAATTCACATAGGGAAGTCCCTCCATATTCTACATAAAATCCTATGCTGACTAGGATGTTTCCTTACTGTGGCTTGTGGATGATATATTTTACTCTGAGATAGAGGAGTATCTTATGTCAATTCAGGAACAAATGGTAAAGACAGTAAACTGCCAAATGGACACTCCAGACATGAGTGACTGACAGATGCAAGAAAGGCAGGTCAGCAGGTGTCTGAATTGCAAATATAATCACCAGCTGCCTGAGAATGTGCTTTAGCAAATGTAACCAATTAGCAAACTTAATACACCAAAAACTGGTCATTACCCTTGGATTATTGAAAAAGACAGTCCTCCACATTATAAACATGCTTCTGTTCTTCTTCTTCTCCTCCTCCTCCTCTCTCTCCCTACCCCTCCCCCTTTTGGGGGGGGGGGGGCAGATGGGGATGGGGGGATAAAAACAGCATCTGCTGGGATGAAATGTTTGTAAATTGTCAATTTATAACATATAATGACACTATTCGTGCTTAATAAATAACATTATTAACAGTGCCTTATACAGAAGTAGTTGTTGTTGTTGTTGTCTTCAGTCCTGTGACTGGTTTGATGCAGCTCTCCATGCTACTCTATCCTGTGCAAGCTTCTTCATCTCCCAGTACCTACTGCAACCTACATCCTTCTGAATCTGCTTAGTGTATTCATCTCTTGGTCTCCCTCTACGATTTTTACCCTCCACGCTGCCCTCCAATGCTAAATTTGTGATCCCTTGATGCCTAAAAACATGTCCTACCAACCGATCCCTTCTTCTAGTCAAGTTGTGCCACAAACTTCTCTTCTCCCCAATCCTATTCAATACTTCCTCATTAGTTATGTGATCTACCCACCTTATCTTCAGCATTCTTCTGTAGCACCACATTTCGAAAGCTTCTATTCTCTTCTTGTCCAAACTGGTTATCGTCCATGTTTCACTTCCACACATGGCTACACTCCATACAAATACATTCAGAAACGACTTCCTGACACTTAAATCTATACTCGATGTTAACAAATTTCTCTTCGTCAGAAAAGATTTCCTTGCCATTGCCAGTCTACATTTTATATCCTCTCTACTTCGACCATCATCAGTTATTTTACTCCCTAAATAGCAAAACTCCTTTACTACTTTAAGTGTCTCATTTCCTAATCTAATCCCCTCAGCGTCACCTGATTTAATTTGACTACATTCCATTATCCTCATTTTGCTTTTGTTGATGTTCATCTTATATCCTCCTTTCAAAACACTGTCCATTCCGTTCAACTGCTCTTCCAAGTCCTTTGCTGTCTCTGACAGAATTACAATGTCATCGGCGAACCTCAAAGTTTTTACTTCTTCTACATGAATTTGAATACCTACTCCGAATTTTTCTTTTGTTTCCTTTACTGCTTGCTCAATATACAGATTGAATAACATCGGGGAGAGGCTACAACCCTGTCTCACTCTCTTCCCAACCACTGCTTCCCTTTCATGCCCCTCATCTCTTATAACTGCCATCTGGTTTCTGTACAAATTGTAAATAGCCTTTCGCTCCCTATATTTTACCCCTGCCACCTTCAGAATTTGAAAGAGAGTATTCCAGTCAACATTGTCAAAAGCTTTCTCTAAGTCTACAAATGCTAGAAACGTAAGTTTGCCTTTTCTTAATCTTTCTTCTAAGATAAGTCGTAAGGTTAGTATTGCCTCACGTGTTCCAACATTTCTACGGAATCCAAATTGATCTTCCCCGAGGTCCGCTTCTACCAGTTTTTCCATTCGTCTGTAAAGAATTCGCGTTAGTATTTTGCAGCTGTGACTTATTAAACCGATAGTTCGGTAATTTTCACATCTGTCAACACCTGCTTTCTTTGGGATTGGAATTATTATATTCTTCTTGAAGTCTGTGGGTATTTCGGCTGTCTCATACATCTAGCTTACGAGATGGTAGAGTTTTGTCATGACTGGTTCTCCCAAGGCCATCAGTAGTTCTAATGGAATGTTGTCTACTCCTGGGGCCTCGTTTCGACTTTGGTCTTTCAGTGCTCTGTCAAACTCTTCATCCAGTATCATATCTCCCATTTGATCTTCATCTACATTCTCTTCCATTTCCATAATATTGTCTTCAAGTACATCACCCTTGTATAGACCCTCTATATACTCCTTCCACCTTTCTGCTTTCCCGTCTTTGCTTAGAACTGGGTTGCCATCTGAGCTCTTGATATTCATACAAGTGGTTCTCTTCTCTCCAAAGGTCTCTCTAATTTTCCTGTAGGCAGTATCTATCTTACCCCTAGTGAGACAAGCCTCTACATCCTTACATTTGTCCTCTAGCCATCCCGGCTTAGCCATTTTGCACTTCCTGTCGATATCATTTTTGAGACGTTTGTATTCCTTTTTGCCTGCTTCATTTACTGCATTTTTATATTTTCTCCTTTCATCAATTAAATTCAATATTTCTTCTGGTACCCAAGGATTTCTACTAGCCCTCATCTTTTTACCTACTTGATCCTCTGCTGCCTTCACTACTTCATCCCTCAGAGCTACCCATTCTTCTTCTACTGTATTTCTTTCCCCCATTCCTGTCAATTGTTCCCTTATGCTCTCCCTGAAACTCTCTACAACCTCTGGTTTTTTTCAGTTTATCCAGGTCCCATCTCCTTACATTCCCACCTTTTTGCAGTTTCTTCAGTTTCAATCTGCAGTTCATAACCAATAGATTGTGGTCAGAATCCACATCTGCCCCTGGAAATGTCTTACAATTTAAAACCTGGTTCCTAAATCTCTGTCTTGCCATTATATAATCTATCTGATACCTTTTAGTATCTCCAGGATTCTTCCAGGTATACAACCTTCTTTTATGATTCTTGAACCAAGTGTTAGCTATGATTAAGTTATGCTCTGTGCAAAATTCTACAAGGCGGCTTCCTCTTTCATTTCTTCCCCCCAATCCATATTCACCTACTATGTTTCCTTCTCTCCCTTTTCCTACTGACGAATTCCAGTCACCCATGACTATTAAATTTTCGTCTCCCTTCACTACCTGAATAATTTCTTTTATCTCGTCATACATTTCATCAATTTCTTCATCATCTGCAGAGCTAGTTGGCATATAAACTTGTATTACTGTAGTAGGCATGGGCTTTGTGTCTATCTTGGCCACAATAATGCGTCCACTCTCCTGCATTACCACTATTTGATTTTGTATTTATAACCCTGTAATCACCTGACCAAAAGTCTTGTTCCTCCTGCCACCGAACTTCACTAATTCCCACTATATCTAACTTTAACCTATCCATTTACCTTTCTAAATTTTCTAACCTACCTGCCCGATTAAGGGATCTGACATTCCACACTCCGATCCGTAGAATGCCAGTTTTCTTTCTCCTGATAACGACGTCCTCTTGAGTAGTCCCCGCCCGGAGATCTGAATGGGGGACTATTTTACCTCCGGAATATTTTACCCAAGAGGACGGCATCATCATTTAATCATACAGTAAAGCTGCATGTCCTCAGGAAAAATTACGGCTGTAGTTTCCCCTTGCTTTCAGCCGTTCGCAGTACCAGCACAGCAAGGCCGTTTTGGTTAATGTTACAAGGCCAGATCAGTCAATCATCCAGACTGTTGCCCCTGCAACTACTGAAAAGGCTGCTGCCCCTCTTCAGGAACCACATGTTTGTCTGGCCTCTCAACAGATACCCCTCCGTTGTGGTTGCACCTACGGTACGGCCATCTGTATCGCTGAGGCACGCAAGCCTCCCCACCAACGGCAAGGTCCATGGTTCATGGGGGGTTATACAGAAGGGCACAGAAAAATGAAGACACTGTTTGATAGTTAATATCTTTGGAACAAACTGACATTTCATTGCAATTTTATGCAGTATTGTAGTCTAATGTTTTCTCACGAGATCTTGGTGTATGTTTTCTAGCAGATGTCAGTGCAGCAGTGAATGAAGTAAACTTGTGAGTGGTTTATTTAAGGATATATTCATGTGTGAATACTTCATGTCGTCCATAAACTCCGTGTGCATATAACAAGACATTATGATGAGCCCTTCTTTACAGGAAGCTTACTGAATGAGGAAATGCCTCCCAAGTAGTCGTGGGTTAGTGACTGTTAAGGACATTTAAGGCATCAGGTCGGACTAAATATCTTCTGGCTGCTTTTGGGTGTGAACCTGTTTTTGAGACAGTCAGTAACATTGCACAATTGAGCTCGGGATATTAAATGTGGACTTGATAGCCATTTTCCTTATTTTAAAGACAATAAAGCAACAAAATTAAATTTTTGACCTTTTTTTTTTTTTTTCCAAATGACTCTTGCAAGAATCCCAAACGCTCAATAGTTTAATTAACTGCCAACTACTACCCAAGGACTGGAGTTATGTGGCTTTTGCATGGTCAGTATTTAGTCAAATTTTCATCAACGCTGTTTTTGTTGGTTGAACAGAACCTACCATTGCAGAGTGAAGGGACAGACAACTTGTAGCCTAACCAGGTAGATAGACATATTGTTTAAAGGACATTGAGAGACCAACCTGCCCAGCCACATTTGGTGCATTTAGTGCTTGGGAAAAGTGCATTTAGCACTCAGGGAAATGCAAAGTTCAGTGTCAAATGAACTGTCAAAACAGCAGTGTAAATCCTGTGCTTGAAAGACCCATGCGTGTCCAGATAAACTTTTGAACTGAGACGATAGGAGGAGGACTTAAATACAATACAGATACTATGAACAGTATTAATGGAGGGACAGTACACAGCAGGCAAAGAGATCAGAGAACTACAGGGATGCCGATGGAAGCAGTAGAGAGCAGCGAGCAGTAGCGGATCAGCAGCAGGAGTAGTTAGCAGCTGTGGATGGTGCTGTGGGGTCCCAGAAACTAGGTCCGAGCTGTCAGCCTTTGGCTGGTAGACTCGCAGTAGCATCTCGCCATGTTGACAACATGGAGAAAAAGCTAAGTAGCGTTTTGCTTCATTTGGTGTGTGAGTGAGGAAAGAAACTTGTCAAAATGGAGAAAAGTGATAAGCCTGTAATAAGTGAAAGGAAGGAGGGTGTACATTTTGATGATTCAGTACACACAGATGATAATAAAAAAGGAAATTTTAGATCTGATGTGTCTCATATTAATGACAGTAATTATCCAAATTGAATATCTGATACTTATGGGTTAATTAATGAACAAAATGCAGTGAAAGCTGATGTTACGTTGGCACCAGATCTTGTGAAGGAAATGAAAAGGACGTCAGGTTTTGAAGGTGATGAGAAAAATATAAGTACTCCTATTCAAGAAACAAGTATGGAACAGATACCTGTGCCTAATGTTAAATTAATACCATTTACTGTCACTGAAGTTGCCTTGGAGGCTGGCGAGCAGAAAGTTAGCATTGCAACCATGTTCCAAAACATATGAAACAGATGGTTGGTATTAGCAGTAGTATTATGAATTGAGTGAGATCTGAAATAAATGGATTAAGTAATGAAATGAATAGTAAAATAAATGGACTGGTCAATGAAATGAATACAAAAATAAATGAACTTGGGTCAGATGTGGACAGTAAACTAAGTGGATTTGTTTTTTAAATTAGTCAGGTGTTTACAAAACAGTCAGAACAGTTTGATAATAAACTGAAAAATTTTAAAGAGGAAATTCAGCAGGATTGGTTGGTTGGTTGATTTGGGGGAGGGGACCAAACAGTGAGGTCACCGGTCCCATCAGATTATGGAAGGATTAGGAAGGAAGTCGGTTCTGCCCTTTCACAGAAACTATTCCAGCATTTGCCTGAAGCAGTTTAGGGAAATCACGGAAAACCTAAATCACAACAGCCAGACACGGGTTTGAACCGTCACCCTTCTGAATGCGAGTCCCATGTGCTAACCACTGTGCCACCTCGCTTGGTAAATTCAGTAAGAAATGGATCACAGAATTTCAGGCTTAAGTGATTCTGTAAAAAAATGAGATATCACAGCTTAACGACAGCATGAAAGGACACATTTTCCATGTAAGCAAGAACGTAAGAATGGTTTTGTAGCAGTAAAAGGTGAGCTAACCCCCCCATATAAATTAAGTTGCTGAAGGTAGTAAACAGCAAGGTGAATAGTTAAGTGCTGACTTGAATATAGTACAGGCCCAAGTAAATCATGTGGAAAAACAGTGTAATTAGGACCATAAAATTCTGGATAGTAAAATCAAGGAGGGAAGTGACAAATGTAAACTGTTCGTAGGGCATGTGTGTGCTTGAATAACTGATTTAGAAACTAACTTGTCAGAATTTAGTACAGCAGTAAATGGTGACCTGCAACGAATGACAGACTAACAAATGTGAACAGAAAAATACTAACAGTAGTAGTCATGTAATAATAAATAGTGTTGCAGAATCATCTGAAATTGCTTATTTTAAGCCCAACAAGAGTGTGCATTCCAAAGAGCTCTGGACTAATTATAAGGATGTGTTGCCTGGGTCATGTAATGACAAACAGGAAATACACTTTGTTGTATCTAATCTTACGGGAGAAGCTCGTGTTTGGGGGAATTTAGCCATAGCCAATTATGACAGCAGGGAAAGTTTTAAAGAGGCTTTCTTTGAGGAATACTGGGGGAAAAGAAAACAGATGGAAGTATTAAACAGCTTTTGGACAGGTGAAAAGTTTAACCCAAAGAAAGACATTATTAAGAGGTTTGTACAGAAATTGGTAACTACTTTGCCTTACATGACTGCCAAGTTAGAAACAGAACAAATTATAATGGGTTTAGAAAACAAGTTGCCTTTGTACTGGCAAAATAAATAATTTCTGCACCCAGAGAGGACATTAACAAGTTCACTGGTTACTTTGAAAGGGTAGAAAGTCTTTTGAAAGAAGAGGAAAATAATAAAGATTATAGGGCTCCCACTAGGCAAAATGAGCTGAACGTAAACAGAATAGGTGTGAAATGATCTATCACAGAGGTAGGTCCAGAGGATGAGGGGTTTTTGCTAAATACAGAAATTATGACAGGAACAGAAATGACAGTTATCAAAATCAGCAGTCAGCTGAGAGAGCTGAACAACATTCCAGACAGCCAAATGAACGGAATGCTACAGTTAATGGCAGAATAGGCAATGAGGAAAACTAACAGCAGTCTGTAAGGGTGCTAGCATTTGCAGACTGCCAAAGGGCAGGTTAAATCTGCTAGCAAAGCCCTCTGTAAGCCAGGAACTAACACAACAATACAGTAGTGGTGCAGGTACTATAAACCTACTGGAGGAAAGAGAGGAAGTGAAAATATTTACTTCTCAGGGAAACATGGCACAATTTTATGAAAGATAAAATGAAAATCGTCAATCTAGGAACATGTCTAGCAAGGGACCGGAGTTACCTGATGAGATTGTGGAGCTGGATCTTAGTCTAACTGAGCACTGCAATGCTAAAGAGGATCCTTTAGGGAATGTGGAAGAAAGCATGGTATGTGGGGAAAGTGTAGCAGAGGAGGAAGATATACCCACAGACGAAGTTTCAGGTAGAATAGAGGAGAGTCTGTCTAATAGTAATAGAGCAGTTTCAGATGTCAAAGAAGGTGTACAGTCCCTGGCCAAATTATTAGATGCACTACACATTTTTAATGTTATTTGTAACAATTACATGTTGAGTAGTATAGTTAATGTGATTAATCGGAAAATTTATGACAGTTATTCAGGGCACTTCTTACATTGTTGACTTTTGTATTTATTGTTGCTATGTGACACTGGATTCTTGACTTATTGTAGGTATCAATGTGCAAAGTACAGTGTAAGGGAAAGGACCTGTTCAGTGGCGTTCTCGCGCGTAACTGGTATAATACTCTGTTCACTTCAATTATCGATTTCGTAATATCGACGTCAGAATTGATTGTTTAATAGCCAGATATTATTAACTGTGAACTTTAAAAATGGATAGAAGAGGGTACATTTCACCACGTAAAAAAGCTGAGGTCACATCCCTCGTTCGAAGGTTGGAAATGTCAGAAGCTAGCATGAGGCTCGTAAAGAAAAAAATTGATTCAGGTGAAGAATTGAGCCCCAGAAGGAAGAATAAATGTGGAATAAAACCAATTTTCACTCCAAGGTCAGACAGATTTCTAAAAAAAATTGCCTAGAAAACAGATTTGTAACAACAAAACAGATAAAATCTCAACTGGAAGAGGCTAATGTGAATGCATCTGAACACACTGTTTGCAGAAAGATGAAGAATATTGATTTCAAGGCCTGTTGACCTGCCAGAAAACCAAAGTTAGCAGCCACAATGAAAGCAAAGTGTCTGAAGTGGGCTAAACAGTGGTGTGATAAGGATGTGGACTTTGGCAAGGGTACAGGGTGTCTTTACGTGGTTAAAGGCATAAGGAGGCAAGACCAGTACAAGGAAGTCCTGGAAAAACAGTTAATACCACAGTATAGAGAATGGTTCCCAAATAGGAAACCACTTATTTTTGTGCAGGATGGAGCTCCCTATCACACAGCCAGGTCAGTCAAATCCCTTCTGAAGGAACAAAATATCCCTCTGTTAGATTGGTCAGGTAATAGTCCCGACATGAACCTCATACAAAATGTATGGGAACTAATGAAGAGGGAAGTGCCAAAAGATGTCATCACAACAAAAACACAGCTCTTAGAGAAGATCATCCACATGTGGTATCATCATCCACAAATGCAGGACATCATCCACGTGTGGTATCATCATCCACAAATGCAGGACACAGTACAGTCCTGCACTGAAAGCATGCCACATTGTATTAAGGCTCTCATAGCTGCAAAAGGTGTGTCAACAAGATATTAAAACTAATGTTTTCACTTTCACAATATTTTAATTTTTGTTGTAATTATTGAAATAAAATATTTTCAACAAATATTACGTTTTATTTATTTGTTATATCACCTTAGTTATGAAGTAGACTACACACAATCATTTTATCACAATTTATGTATTAGAAAAAAAATCGTTACACATAAAACAAAATTTGCTTAAAAACTGTAGTGCGTCTAATAAATTCGTCAGGGACTGCAAGTACACTCCTGGAAATTGAAATAAGAACACCGTGAATTCATTGTCCCAGGAAGGGGAAACTTTATTGACACATTCCTGGGGTCAGATACATCACATGATCACACTAACAGAACCACAGGCACATAGACACAGGCAACAGAGCATGCACAATGTCGGCACTAGTACAGTGTATATCCACCTTTCGCAGCAATGCAGGCTGCTATTCTCCCATGGAGACGATCGTAGAGATGCTGGATGTAGTCCTGTGGAACGGCTTGCCATGCCATTTCCACCTGGCGCCTCAGTTGGACCAGCGTTTGTGCTGGACGTGCAGACCGCGTGAGACGACGCTTCATCCAGTCCCAAACATGCTCAATGGGGCACAGATCCGGAGATCTTGCTGGCCAGGGTAGTTGACTTACACCTTCTAGAGCACGTTGGGTGGCACGGGATACATGCGGACGTGCATTGTCCTGTTGGAACAGCAAGTTCCCTTGCCGGTCTAGGAATGGTAGAACGATGGGTTCGATGACGGTTTGGATGTACCGTGCACTATTCAGTGTCCCCTCGACGATCACCAGTGGTGTACGGCCAGTGTAGGAGATCGCTCCCCACACCATGATGCCGGGTGTTGGCCCTGTGCGCCTCGGTCGTATGCAGTCCTGATTGTGGCGCTCACCTGCACGGCGCCAAACATGCATACGACCATCATTGGCACCAAGGCAGAAGCGACTCTCATCGCTGAAGACGACACGTCTCCATTCTTCCCTCCATTCACGCCTGTCGCGACACCACTGGAGGCGGACTGCACGATGTTGGGGCGTGAGCGGAAGACGGCCTAACGGTGTGCGGGACGTAGCCCAGCTTCATGGAGACGGTTGCGAATGGTCCTCGCCGATACCCCAGGAGCAACAGTGTCCCTAATTTGCTGGGAAGTGGCGGTGCGGTCCCCTATGGCACTGCGTAGGATCCTACGGTCTTGGCGTGCATCCGTGCGTCGCTGCGGTCCGGTCCCAGGTCGACGGGCACGTGCACCTTCCGCTGACCACTGGCGACAACATCGATGTACTGTGGAGACCTCACGCCCCACGTGTTGAGCAATTCGGCGGTACGTCCACCCGGCCTCCCGCATGCCCACTATACGCCCTCGCTCAAAGTCCGTCAACTGCACATACGGTTCACGTCCACGCTGTCGCGGCACGCTACCAGTGTTAAAGACTGCGATGGAGCTCCGTATGCCACGGCAAACTGGCTGACACTGACGGCGGCGGTGCACAAATGCTGCGTAGCTAGCGCCATTCGACGGCCAACACCGCGGTTCCTGGTGTGTCCGCTGTGCCGTGCGTGTGATCATTGCTTCTACAGCACTCTCGCAGTGTCCGGAGCAAGTATGGTGGGTCTGACACACCGGTGTCAATGTGTTCTTTTTTCCATTTCCAGGAGTGTAGAATGGAAGAAAGCTCACTAGATAGTGGTGCAGCTACAGAAGTAGATGAAGCTGGGGGTTATTTTGAAAATTCTGACAACATAGAAGGAAGTATTGCAGAGTCTGAGAGGATTAGAGAAGGTGACTTTTTGGAGAAATGTTTTAACTTGTCACTAGTCGACAGATTAATTAAAGCTGCCCCAATTAAAGAGGAAGATGACCCAATATATATGTGTGTTATTTCTGCAGCAGGTATAGGATTCGACAGACATGATGTAGTGCACGATTTATTGGAAGAATCAGATCCTGAAACTGTTGAAGAACCTTTATGACAGCTGATAATGGAGTTGCAGATTTTGGTGAAAATGTTCCTTGCTTACTTGATAGTGGTTCAGATGTATGTGCAGTGTCAAAAAATTTTGTAGATGCTATTCCTAATTGGAAAGAAATAGTTATTTTGCATGTCTCCAGAATAAACGCTGTAGTACCCAGAGGTAAAAGTAAGAAAGCAGTAACTGATGAGATCATGTTACCTGTAAAGGTTCAGGGTGAGCAACTGTACCACAATTTCCTGATAATTTTTGGGTTAAGTATGGAAGTGTTGGTTAGGAGAGATTTTTTGAAAAAATACAACAGGAAAGTCAATTTTGGGAATAACGAAGTTGTCATTACCGTAGATGGAGAGCACTTGAAGAGTCCCGTTTGCAGAAAGAAAGTGATATCCGACAGGTGAGCAATGTGATGTTCCCATATCTTGCTGCAGGAAAAGAGAGGATATCGTGGGGTACAATGAATATGGAGCAAGGGAAGTTATTGACCTAAAGAAGTAAATACAAGAAGATGATGTCAGCAGTAGTAACTAAATGGCCTCAGAGGACGATCCTGAGTTGTTGGGGATACTATTTCCTTTTCGTTTTCATACTGTCAACCGACACCTCCTTCATTCAGAGCTTTTGCTATCATCTGTTCTTTATTCCCTATCTTGTGTATATAGTGTACATAGTGTATTGTAGGAGATAAGAGTTACTAACAAACTATTTTTGAACAAATTTCAGTACTAAAAGCTTTACTAAAATACTAAGTAGTGGATAGGAGAGTATGTAAAAGTTTGGTAGAATAAGATTACGTAAAATGAAAGTGTGATTAAATGTGCTTCTACCTGTTTATGTAAAATTTTCAGAACAGAGACCATGCTGTTATGATTGCCAATGTACAAAGTCAAGAGATTACATACAGAGATGATGGTGAACAGGATGTGTATTTAATGACAACAGCAAACTGAGGCAGTTATTGTAAGGCAGTCATTGTAAATGCTTTCAGTAACTTTTCATTGATTGTGTGTTTGTATATATTATGTAAAGCTATGAAACAGTAGATGTTACCATTAATAAGTAAAGATTTTCTAAAAGTTGAGTAATGTGTTTACTAGCATTTGAGAGTAAAGTTGGAAAGATTTATAGTTAGAGAGATGTTTTCAGCAGTAACTTGCTTAGTGAATTTGAGTCTGAAGTGCCTTCTAATGACTACTGTTTTGGAATTTAAATTGGGCAAAGATACCGACAGTTAGAGTACCATATTACTTTTGATTAGTAAAGGGTAGCTCACTATTTTCTGAAGAAGAATTTATGCTGAATAGTACTTTAGTGGAGTAATGTTATTACTAGACATGTAAAGACAAGGAAATCCAAAAAATAGTCTTTGTAAATGTACTGATTACGACAAACAAATAGTATACATTTTGGAAGAAAAATATATAACATTCTACTTTGCAGGAAGCAAAGTAATGATTATGCCCAGGTGTGGAACTAGTGTAAGAGTAAATGTGAAAAGAAGTTCCCACACTGTCTCATTGATAAGTATGTGCTGAAAATATATCTTTTTTTTTAAAGATGCTCACAACTGCACAAAAAAAAAGAGGTGTAAGATAGGAAATGGTTCCCCCTCTCATACTATTGTTGAATGAGTCAAGGATGCCAAAAATAGCACTTTTTTTGAGAAGTCTGTGAGAAAGTGTACTTAGATAAAAGAGAGATGCCCTCCATAGTACCTCTACATAGCGAAGATTATGTATTGTTCAAAAAGTCTTCATACGAATGCTCACCAAAGGTTTCATCATTACAAAATTTCTTTTTACAACGAAAATGGAAAAGTAAAGTCTTAAGGTGATGGAAGTTTGAAAAAGCAAAGTTATCAATTATAATATTTTTTGTCAAATGGGTATTAATTTTGTTAAAAAGAATAAAAAAATTTGAATTTTGTAGAAAACATATTTTTGTAACAATTTTTGTAAATAATTCCAATGTATTGCTATCAAGTCCAAGCCATAAAAAACTGATGTATTACTGTAACCGAGTTAAATCTTTCGCAAATTTTCATTTTTCAATACGCTTCTTGGTTGGCATTCAAAACTTTTTAAAGTATCCATGGGTAAGTGGTTTTGCTGGTTTAGTTAAAATTATGTCTTGGTAATAATTTTGGCGCAATATGACCAATAATGTACTTGAAAGTAGTTTTTGATTCATAGGAGATGTATAATGTAGCACATCATGTAGCGATGTACTTGAGGACAAAATTATGGAAATGGAAGAAGATGCAGATGAAGATGAAATGGGAGATATGATACTGCATGAAGAGTTTGACAGAGCACTGAAAGACCTGAGTCGAAACAAGGCCCCCGGAGTAGACAACATTCCATTAGAACTACTGATGGCCTTGGGAGAACCAGTCATGACAAAACTCTACCATCTGGTGAGCAAGATGTATGAGACAGGCGAAATACCCTCAGATTTGAAGAAGGATATAATAATTCCAATCCCAAAGAAAGCAGGTGTTGACAGATGTGAAAATTACCGAACTATCAGTTTAATAAATCACGGCTGCAAAATACTAACGCTAATTCTTTACAGACGAATGGAAAAACTGGTAGAAGCCGACCTCGGGGAAGATCAGTTTGGATTCCATAGAAACTTTGGAACACGTGAGGCAATACTGACCCTACGACTTATCTTAGACGAAAGATTAAGGAAAGGCAAACTTACGTTTCTAGCATTTGTAGACTTAGAGATAGCTTTTGACAATGTTGATTGGAATACTCTCTTTCAAATTCTGAAGGTGGCAGGGGTAAAATACAGGGAGCGAAAGGCTATTTACAATTTGTACAGAAACCAGATAGCAGTTATAAGAGTCGAGAGGTATGAAAAGGAAGCAGTGGTTGGGAAGAGAGTGAGACAGGGTTGTAGCCTATCCCCGATGTTATTCAATCTGTATATTGAGCAAGCAATAAAGGAAACAAAAGAAAAGTTCGGAGTAGGTATTAAAATCCACGGAGAAGAAATAAAAACTTTGAGGTTTGACGATGACATTTTAATTCTGTCAGAGACAGCTAAGGACTTGGAAGAGCAGTTGAACGGAATGGACAGTGTCTTGAAAGGAGGGTATAAGATGAACATCAACAAAAGCAAAACGAGGAAAATGGAATGTAGTCGAATTAAGTCGGGTGATGCTGAGGGAATTAGATTAGGAAATGAGATACTTAAA
Organism: Schistocerca nitens; assembly: GCF_023898315.1. Taxonomy (NCBI): domain Eukaryota; kingdom Metazoa; phylum Arthropoda; class Insecta; order Orthoptera; family Acrididae; genus Schistocerca; species Schistocerca nitens. The sequence continues at coordinate 436,705,718 of NC_064621.1, forward strand.
GTAGTAAAGGAGTTTTGCTATTTGGGGAGCAAAATAACTGATGATGGTTGAAGTAGAGAGGATATAAAATGTAGACTGGCAATGGCAAGGAAAGCGTTTCTGAAGAAGAAAAATTTGTTAACATCGAGTATAGATTTAAGTGTCAGGAAGTCGTTTCTGAATGTATTTGTATGGAATGTAGCGATGTATGGAAGTGAAACGTGGATGATAAATAGTTTAGAAAAGAAAAGAATTGAAGCTTTCGAAATGTGGTGTTACAGAAGAATGCTGAAGATTAGATGGGTAGATCACATAACTAATGAGGAGGTATTGAATATAATTGGGGAGAAGAGGAGCTTGTGGCACAACTTGACTAGAAGAAGGGTTCGGTTTGTAGGACATGTTCTGAGACATCGAGGGATCACCAAATTAGTATTGGAGGGCAGCGTGGAGGGTAAAAATTGTAGAGGGAGACCAAGAGATGAATACACTAAGCAGATTCAGAAGGATGTAGGCTGCAGTTGGTACTGGGAGATGATGAAGCTTGCACAGGATAGAGTAGCATGGAGAGCTGCATCAAACCAGTCTCAGAACTGAAGACAACACCAACAACAACATCATACAACTTGTCATCTTGCGTTGAAAGCGTAGCTTATCATGGAGCCAGGAGGAGAGCAGATTTGGTTTTGCCACCGGCACAGCTAACGCTGGCTACTGGGCCGAGCGAGCCGTCTACTTTCTTAATGCTGCGTGCAATACATTAGACATACTCTCTATGAATCTGAAGCGCTATTAAATATGAATCAATCTTTTTCACCCTCAGTAAACCAAAATTCTATGGTTAACACGACCATACTGTTAAAATTTCACACCAGTTACTTCCATACTTTTGGAAATATAAATTTTACCTAAAATACGTTATAACCATGCTGGCACGGTCAAACTAAGTTAGGTATTATAAGGTATTCATCTATAGTTTCATTATCACAGATTTCTGATGTAATAAAAAGCGGTTTTGGAAGTTATTATTTCATGGTGTTATCATTGTGTTAGTGTTTTGGACAGACTGAGAGAGTGGATACAGGACATACTCCACAATAGGAACTTACACAAAATCTGAAATAGTTCTTCAATATTATGAAAAAAAATTGATCACTACTTGCCCTATAGAGGAGACATGGAGTCGTCGACAGGCACAACAGAAAGACTGCTAAACATTTAAGCTATGGGCCAAAAGACCTCCTTCTGAAGTACAAAACACACGCACACAAATGACACCCATGACCCATGAAATAGTTCTTCCTTGGTTATAGGACAGTTGATTATTAAGTTATACCTAATGTGACAGTATGTTACAACTAATGTATTGTGGAACATACTTTGATGAGAATGAGATTGCTAGCATTGGAATTTGTCAGGGCATAATAAAATCAGTAACTTTGTGTAGTATCACAATGTGCTTGATCAGTAATTCAGTTGGCATAAATTGATCCCTGACAGTCAGAGTAGGCTGGGTGCGGCAGCTTCACAAGCCTATCTCAACAAATAATTTAATGTTACTGCTGTTATTGTTGTGGTCTTCAGTCCAGAGACTGGTTTGATGCAGCTCTCCATGCTACTCTATCCTGTGCAAGGTTCTTCATCTCCCAGTACCTACTGCAACCTACATCCTTCTGAATCTGCTTAGTGTATTCATCTCTTGGTCTTCCTCTACGACTTTGACCCTCCATGCTGCCCTCCAATACTAAATTGGTGATCGCCTGATGCCTCAGAATATGCCTTACCAACTGATCCCTTCTTCTAGTCAAGTTGTGCCACAAATTTCTCTTCTCTCCAATTCTCTTCAATACCTTCTCATTAGTTATGTGATCTACCCATCTACTCTTCAAAAATTTTGCTGAAGTACTATTAAATATGGCTCGATCTTTTTCACACTCAGTATACCAAAATTCTATGGTTAACACGACCATACTGTTAAAATTTCACATCAGTTACTTCCATACTTTAGGAGATATAAATTTTACCTCAAATACGTTATAACCATGCTGGCACGGTCAAACTAAGTTAAGTATTATAAGGTATTCATCTATAGTTTCATTATCACAGATTTCTGACGTAATAAAAAGCGCTTTTGGAAATTATTATTTCACCGTGTTATCATTGTGTTAGTGTTTTGGACAGACTGAGAGAGTGGATACAGGACATACTCGTATGTAAAGTGAGAATATGATATTTTATTAAAACTATATAAATGTATGCATCAGAAAGTTGTTATGCAATAGAGGAATTTGTGACTTCTGTCAGCGTGAGCTTCATTTTGTAAAAGACAGCCAGAAGAGGAGTTGAGTTTTAAATTTATTAGTAATTTATTTTGTGGAAAGGAAACATATTTTGTTTTTATTAAATTTTATTTAGTTTTGGCATTATGAGATTTCTAGTCTAAATTATTTGTGGTAATCTGATTGGCTGACATTAGAAATACTGCAAGTATAGAAGCACTCAGGAACATTGCGTAACTGATATTGAGAAATTAAATAAGGACTTGACAGGCATTTTCCTAGTTTTAAAAACAATAAAACAACTAGAAGGAAATTTTTGACATTTTTTTCAAATGACTCATGCAAGAATTCCAAACGCTCAATAGTTTCATTAACTTTCAGCTACTACCTTTGCGTGATAGGTATTTAGTCAAATTTTCATAAACGGTTCTTTTGTCGGCTAAACCAGTATCTACCATCGCAAAGTGAAGGGGAGACAACTTGAAACCTACCAGGTAGTTGGACAGATTGTTTAAAGGATTGTGAGAGATCAACCCACCAAGATATTGTTTGACTGCTAATAGGGGCCACTTTGAACACACAAAATAACCTTCCCCCCCATGCCAGAATTGTAATGTTATGTCACTTTGTTCCATTAATATTGACTATCATAGAAAGTCTGCTTTTTTCTGGATCCCTCTGTATAATTAATGGTTTAAGAGGTCATTAACCAAGGACAGAAAGCTGTTTTATTAGGGAAATGCAGGCAGATTAGTAAATTTTTGAAGAAAAAGGTAGCTGACTGCAGGAAAGGATTGATTCCTCTCCAACTGAATATTATGTGATCCTACAACAACTGGCTCAGGCATGCCAAATCAGTGATGTCACATTTGAAAATTTATGCTTATTGTTGGAATAACAACAACGAAGTCAAATATAATAAGGTCTGTGATAAAATGAATATAACTTAAATTAGAAATTATAACCTCTGTATATCAATAATATATCAGCATTTTACCTGCGTGTAGGATCCCAGACTTTTATTGTCCTGTCACTGTGAGAGCTACAAAAGTGCCCTGGTTTAGAAGTATCAAGGTCCAAGCCTGATAATGGTCTCTCATTCTCACAAATTTTATATGTATGAAGTTGCACAAGATTCAAATCACGTCTGCAGGCATTGTTCAAATAAACTGCAACAGCATTTCTCTGCCGCACACCTATGACAGCTGTAAATGAGAAGTGTATCTTTTACTTTGTTGAACAAAAACAGATATTGCTAAATTTAAAGTGCAATAATAAAGAAAACTAAACAGAAAGAAAATTGCAATACTGTCCAAACTCAGTCTCCAGATTGCTTTCCTTTATTTTCAGATGAACGGACTCAGGCCTTATGTCCATTTTCACATCTATTACAAACAATTTTTTAAATTACAATTGGTTCAAATTACAAATGGTAAGATTTCTGTTCAGAAAGCTTCAAAATGCTTAAGAAATAGTCCTATAGAAGAATTTTGAATTTTAAACCATTTTTAATCTGAACAAATTGTTACTTAAAAATTGTTTGTAATAGATCTGAAGACTGACAGCTGGCACAAATGACCATGTGAAAATAAAGGAAAGCTATCTGGAGACTGAATTTGAACTGTTTTGCACAAGTAATAATCGCTGAGACTCCCTGAGGCTGAATATGTCTAGTTTTGATAGAATGAAAATTATTATAAATGAAACTGGAATAATGACCATAATAAGCTAAAGATCACAACAAAAAGAAAGAACCATGTAATCTCTCATTTCAAGATAAGCATAAACTTCTGGAGCCTATCACACTGTTAAAATGTTTCAGAATAATATTATGAAGCTACACTGAATGGAAAGAACACATGGCATCGGTAGTAGAGGAGAATGAAAGACTTGGATGTGTTTGAAGAACTCTGGTGGAAAGCCTGCAAAGGAATACACAAACAGGAGTCTAGTGTGATATATTTTAGAGTACTGCTCCGGCATTTTGAGCTCACATCAAACAGACATACAATACACAAACATCAAACAAATTGAGAGATGCGCTGTGCTAGGATGGTGAAAGATCAGTGTAGCACACATAGCATGAAAGTGTAAAACAATTGCTCAGGGAACTTAAATGAGGATCTCTGGAAGAAATTTTATTTTGTTCTCTCAAAACCCTTTCAGGTGATGTCATTTTCTCAATTTTAACAGAAAAAAGTTTCAGTCCACAATACGAACTTACACAAAATGTGAAATAGTTCTTCAATATTATGAAAAAGATTGATCACTACTTGCCCTATAGAGGAGACATGGAGTCGTCAACAGGCACAACAGAAAGACTGCTAAACATTTAAGCTTTGGGCCAAAAGACCTCCTTCTGAAGTAGAACACACACACACACACACACACACACACACACACACACACACACACACACACACACGACACACTTGACCCATGAAATAGTTCTTCCTTGGTTATATAGGACAGTTGATTATTAAGTTATACCTAATATGACTGTATGTTACAACTAATGTATTGTGGAACATACTTTGATGAGAATGAGATTGCTAGCATTGGAATCTGTCATGGCATAATAAAATCAGTAACTTTGTATAGTATCACAATGTTCTTGATTGGTAATTAAGTTGGCATAAGTTGATCCCTGACAGTCACAGTGGGCTGGGTGCGGCAGCTTCATGAGCCTATCTCAACAAATAATTTAATCTTGTTGTTGTTGTTGTTGTTGTGGTCTTCAGTCCAGAGACTGGTTTGATGCAGCTCTCCATGCTACTCTATCCTGTGCAAGCCTCTTCATCTCCCAGTACTTACTGCAACCTACATCCTTCTGAATCTGCTTAGTGTATTCATCTCTTGGTCTCCCTATACGATTTTTACCCTCCATGCTGCCCTCCAATACTAAATTGGTGATCCCCTGATGCCTCAGAATATGCCCTACCAACTGATCCCTTCTTCTAGTCAAGTTGTGCCACAAATTTCTCTTCTCTCTAATTCTCTTTAATACCTCCTCATTAGTTATGTGATCTACCCATCTAATCTTCAAAAAATTTTGCAAATGTCTCCATGGCAATAGCTCAGTGTTGTCACAGCTCTGCAAACAGCTACGGTTTTCACCTGCAGCTGTTTTCACTTCACAGCTGAAAGCTGGCAACAGCACAGTAAGCTATCGGCGATCTTCTTATGCCACCTCAACTACAGCATTTGTACTCCTGCTGTTGCCACAATCACAAGTAATGTTTAATTTGGCTATGATTTGTTTTAATGGTCTATTTCTGAATATCTTTAATTTTTTTCTTCTGCAAGGATTCAAGATATTCATTTACAACAAGGATGAAGTATATAACAGTCCTCCTCGAGTGGGAACGTCACTCCACCTTGTCTATAATTTAATGTAATCCACAGGACCTGCTTATCTTTACCACAGAATGCCAGCCTATCTGAATAAAGAGTCTAAGGAGAACCTCCATGGCCTTTCAAGCAAATGTGGTACCAGGAAATATGCCACAATTAATGGAGGCCATCATGATGCAAAACCATACCAGGATAGTACTAACCTACACAAATGGCTATCAACAATTTGTGGTTATCAGACATAAAGAACAGATCTTTGAATGATCAATAAATCAGTGACTATTACAAGCGATGGAAATTCATTCATCAATTCTAGAGCACATTCAGCAAGTACACCCCTCAATAATTTGACTCAACTACAGGCAGCTATTCATGTGGCTCTCCAGTGCAAAAATCACCTCATAGCCATATACTTTCACAATGGAAAAGGGTGTCACACGACATGGAGATCTAATAACCTAAATAAACTTAATCTCTATGGCTACCTCCCATCTGCTATGGTACTCTCTCGTAGAAGGTTCTTTCTGTTATATGTTGGGTACACTCTCAGGTAAATTTACATACAAAAGCTTAGTGTATGTCAAAGAATACAAAACAGAAATAAAAGCAAAATAGAGGGTTGGTTGGATCGTTAAAGGGATCAAGCAACTGAGAGTATAGACTGCATGCGGATTGCGATTGCAATCCCTGATCGGGGCCATCATTGCAGTAGATAGATTACTGCGTATGGAATGAGGAGATGGCAATTTGGATGCTTAGTGGAGCTGTGACCAAGAGTAGCATAATTGGCAAGCTGTTTTTGGTGTCTGATCCGCTGTGGAGGGACCCCAGTCTCCACGAGTAAGCTGTTCACAGAGCTAGTTCGATAGGCTCCCATCACAAGTTGAACCGTGCAGTGGTGTATCAGATCTGGTGTGTGTAATGCTGAGGGTGATGCCGAACCGTATTCCAAACTCCCATAATCAAGGCAAGAATGTATCAGGGCTTTGTAAAGCTGCAAAAGAGTAGTGTGATCTGCACCCCAGTTGGTGTTACTGAGGCAACAAAGTGTATTAAGGTGCTGCCAGCACTTTTGCTTAAGCTGGCGAAGTTGGGCAATCCATTTCAAGAGAGAATCGAAGACCAGTCCAAAAAAAATGATAAGTCTCCATCACACTGAGTAGTTGTTCGTCGAGGTAAAATTCTGGTTGTGGGTGAACGGTATGATGTTGGCAGTTGTGGGTTAACGGTATGCCATGGGTGAGGGCCCATGCCTGCATATTTTGTATGGCACCTTGCAGTCGATGCTCAGTGAAATCCACACCAGAAAAGCAATACTACAGGCACAAGTCATCAGCATATGAGGAGGGTGAGGCTGAGGACCCCACAGCTGCCGCTAGACCATTGATGGCTACTAGAAACAGAGGGGCACTTAGCATAGAGCCCTGTGGGACCCCATTCTCTTGGATATGGTGGGTACTGTGCGAAGCACCAGCTCAAACCCGGAACATACGGTGCCACAGGAAGTTCTGAATGAAAGTTGGGAGCAGATCACAGAGATCTCACTCATGTAAGGTAGTAAGGATGTGGTGTGCCCAAGTGGTCAGAAGCCCTTTGCAGGTCGAAGAAGAGGGCTATGAGGCATTGACGTCAGGCAAAAGCTGTTCAGATTACAGACTCCAGGCACACAAGATTATCAGTAGCAGAATGGCCTTGGCGGAATGGAGCGAGAAGACAGTGAGACTCAATGTGCCACCATATCCGCCAGCTGACCATGCATTCAAACAACTTACAGAGAACAATGGTGAGACTTATTGGGCAATAACTGTCCATCTCTAGAGGGTGCTTACCTGGTTTCAGTTCTGGGACAATAATGCTTTCTTGACACTGCAATGGGAACTTCCTGTCACTCCAGATGTGGTTAAAGATGGCAAAGATATTATGCTGACAATCCACTGGTAGGTGCTTGATCATTTGGTTGTGGATGTAGTCTGGCCCTGGGGCTGTAATCAGGGCAGTGGGCTAGGACACTGACAAATTCCCACTCAGTGAATGGAGCACTATATGGCTCCAGGTTGCTTATAGTAAAAAAAATTGCTTTCATTCCACCTGCATTTTTAGGACACAAATGGCAGGTTGATAATTCTGTCAATGAGGCTTGAGCATAGCAGAGCAAAATTTCATTGACAGCGTCTGGTTAAGTGTAGACAGTGCCAGTGCCATTCAAGGTAATACCAGGTACACCTACAGGTGTCTGGTATCCCTAGAAACATCTGATCTCTGCCCAAACCTGTGAAGGAGAGGTAAGTGATCTGATGGTTGAAATGTACTGTTCCCAGCATTCTCACTTCTGTCTTTTTATTAGGTGGCAGACACAGGCACGGAGTTGCTTAAAAGCGATGAGGTGCTCCACTGATGGGTGCTACTTATGGTATTGGAGAGCCCATCTAAGATCTCGAATGGCCTCTGCTATTTCCAAGGACCAGTAAGGTACTGTCTGCCATCGACATGGGCCTGAGGAATAGGGGACTGCCAAATCAGCTGCCGAAAGAATAGCTGTAATTGTATTCTGGACTCTCCATGCAGTGGGGAGTCAAGGTTGACAGCAGAAGTGAAAGCATCTCAGTCGGCACTGTTGAGAGCCCACCTAGGTATGTGTTCAGGGGAGTGACACTGGTGGAGGGACAGGAAGATGGGGAAGTGGTCACTACCACAAAGATCATTGTGGATCCAGTGGATGGATGGGAGATGACACAGGCTGCAAATGGAAAGGTTGATGGCCAAGAAAGTTCCATGTGCCACACTGGTGTGTGTGTGTGTGTGTGTGTGTGTGTGTGTGTAGGGGAGGGGGGGGGGCAGTATTTAAAATGCAAAGGGTAAGTTGCGCCAGTAAATTTTTGAGGTCTTTACCATGGCCATGACCATGGTTCTACCCCACAAAGGATTATGGGCACTGAAATCACCCAAGATTAGGAAAGGTGGGGGGGGACTGAGAAACCAAAGCAAACAGTATGTTCTGAGACACTTCACCATTGGAAGGGAGGTAAACAATTCAAATGTTTATATCCCGAAATTCCCGTACGCAAGCAGCTAAAACCTGCAATGATATATTAAGAGGCATGAGTTTGCTATATAGAGTGTACAGACCATATGTGCAAACTCCACTTGGCACCCTGTCATGGGCAGCACAATTCTTGTGATATCCCCAGTATACATGAAAGGCTGGGGTACACGTTGCTGGAAACCAAGTCTCCTGAAGGGCAAAGCACAAGGCAGATGAAATGCTTAAAAGATGTTGTAGCTCAGCCACCTGGTGGAAAAACTGCTACAATTCCACTGAAGAATAATGTTGTTGATGTACAGTGAGGTCATGAAGTGACCATGAGGGCATGTTATGCCTTGGAGTCAACTGCCACCCCTGGTTGAGGGCTTATGGCATCAATATATAGAGGTTTTGGGTGCAAACTGGGGCCTCATGGGTTGCCGGAATCTCTGCCTCAGCCACAGTAGTGGAAAAGCAGATCTGGTGGCATGGGGGCCACTGGAATTTCCTTCTTGGAGATCTTTCCTCTCCTTAGAGAATTTTTATAACTGCAAGGGCTTCCTGAACCAGTTTTAGGTAAATATGATGATCGCAAAGCCTTGCACCAGCAGCCACTAGCTGGTGTCTGGTTGTAGACTTTCCTTGAAAGAAAGTGTCCTGAGGGATCCCTTCCTGGTGAGAGAAGCTAGAGCAAGGGGACTTGTCTCTGGCTGGTATGTAGGGACCAATGTCCCCAAAGTAGGTGTGGGGGAAGCAGCAAGAGGGGAGCCCTAACCATGGGGGGATGGGGCATTAGAGGGGGGGGGGGGGGGAGGCATGACTGAGCAGCCATTAGGGCCCACTATAGGAGGTGTAATGAGCGAGAGTGCTATCACCAAAAGGGGCGAGCTTGCCGTAGCAGTAGCATATGACACTGTTTGACATGTTGGGGAACAACCGTTTGCACTTCTTCTTGGCCTCTTAGTAATTGAGTTTGTTCAGAGAGTTGTATTCTCATATTTCTTTTCTCTCTGGAAAACAGTACTATCTGGTGAGCAGGGAGAATGGCGCTTTTAACAGTTGACACAGATTGGGGGGGGGGGGGGGGGGGGGAGGTGCACGGCGAACATTCACATCATGCAGTCCTTGTCTACAATCTCTACAGCTAGCACTTGCGTTGCAGCATGAAAACAAGTGCACAAACATAGTTTCATATTGCACTGGTATTCCATTACCTTGACCTTTTCAGGGAGTCAATCACCCTCAAAGGCCAAGATGAAGGCACCGGTAGCAATCCCATTGTCCTTTGACCCCCTATGTACACGATGGACAAAGTGTACACCCCATCACTTCAAGTTGGCAAGTAGCTCACAATCTGATTGTAAGAGCAGGTCTCTGTGGAAAAAGATGCCCTGGACTAAATTTAGACTGTTATGGGGAGTGACAGTCACCGGTATGTTACCCAGCTCGTTGCAAGCGAGCAGTGCCCGTGACTGGGCAGTGCAAGACATTTTGATCAAAATTGATCCACTTTTCATTTTAGAGATGGCTGCCACTTCCACAAACTTGTTTTCTACGTTCTCCACAAAGAACAAGGACTTTATGGCCAAGAAGGAATCACCATAAGTCCTTGTATGAACCAAGTATTGCAAGAAGTACTGTTCTGCTTGCTATTTAGCCCTACATTCCCCCCCCCCCCCCCCCCCCCCCCAGGCATAACAAGCGAAGGGAACTCTTTAGGCTCATCTCTCTGCATTGAAAGAGGACTGTTCTTACATAGAGACTACTGGGGTCATTTGGCCACCACTGGGAGGTAACTTAATCGAATTCATTTGTGGCTGATCGGCCCTGGTGCCACCCACTCTGGAAGGGGGCTCTCCCCATGGGCACCATCCAGCCTCAGCAATAGCTACCTGGCCAGTAATCTCTCACTTGGAGTCCTCGTGCCCCAGTCATGACGGGCATTCATTTCTTGGCATACATGGGAAGTTTTCAGCTCAGGCACCAACAGTGTATTCCATGCATGGCCATGGGGCTACCATCGTGCAGGCACTTGACAACCCAGCACAACTGGATGGCTACCATGCTGGGTTTTGGATGTATTATCATATTAAAGGGAAGGATGCACAGATGCTAAGGCACAAAAGGTGGAGCACACACTACACTGGTTGATCTTCCCTGCACGATCCACACTTCAGAGAATTTTGAAAATGGTGGCAGGTCAAACCCAACAATGGGAACCATGTATTTACTTAATGAAAAGTTGTAGAATACACTGGAAGTGGAAACTCGGGGTGCAATCATAAACCACGTCCAAGCAGGGTCAGCACCAAGAAAACCATATGATGGACAGGCAGAGGGGGAAGGAATAGTGGAAGTATAAGCATACAGCATGGAAAGGATGTAATGCTGCAAAGGCTGGGGTAGCCAAGCATATTCTCACAAAAGAGTTGTAAGCCTCCGGGAGGGGGGCGGGGGGCAGCAAATCAGAGGGACAACCAAAAAATGCTGAATACAATGAAGATGGAGCATGGGATATTTGAGAATGAAGTACAGTGATAGCATATCAGATAGAAATGGCTTACTCAGTAAAATTTGACTCACTTAGTGTCAGGCTAGCCTTGTTCTTCACCCTGTTAACATAGTGTCTAATGTACACTACTGTAAAATGAAAAAGGAACACCTCAATGTAAGTGACTAAGGCATATCATACTCGCATGGGACCCTACAAGAGGATAGCTAATGCAATGACCAAATGTGTAGCGCTGTGGACAAACAGGGAACTGCATTATTGGCTGCGGAATGTTGCAAAAAGCTTCGCAATAGCTGTTCACTTCCAGAGCCACTAGCACCAATCTGCCTTGTCATACAGGGCTCCATCTGTATCTGCAGCACTGTCAACATGCTGCGTCAATGTGGACATGAACCGGTTGTGCATCTGACGGAGTTCGAGCGAGGGTTTACAAGGAACTTGCGGAAGGCCGAGTGGTCGTACTGCAGAACTGTGCTATCTGTGGGGCAAGAGATCTCCAGTGTGTCGATGTTGCCAGTGGTCAGCAGAAGGTACACGTGCTCGTCAATCCAAGTTGTACAGCAGCGATGCACAGATGCATGCCTAGACAGTCACATCTTACGAAGTGCCAGTCAGACTGCACCTCGACTTCACAACAAATTAGGGACACTGTTGCTTTGAGGGTATTAGGAAGGACCATTCACTAAGGTCTCTGTGAAGCATGACTGCAATTCTGCGTGCTGTTAGAAACTCTTCTGCTCGCAACCCGACATTGTGCAGCCCACCTGCGCCAATGACATGGCAGGCACTTATGTAAGGATGAATGAAGACTTGTCACTGTCAGAAATGAGAGTCACTTCTGCCTCAGTGGCAATGATGGTCATACGTGAGTGTGGCATCGTCCAGGTGAGGGCCAAAGTCTGGAGTGTATACAACAGAGGTTCACAGTGACAACAACCGGCACCACAGTCTGGGGAGCCACATCTCACAATAGCCATCCTCTCATGATTATGGAGGGAACATTGAGCAGTGCACAGTACATTCAAACAATATTCAACCCATCATGCTACCATTCGAGCACCAACAAGTCAATGTGCTGTTTCAACAAATAATGCACATATACACATATCTTGGTATCCTGTGCCACTCAACCTGCTCTCAGAGTGTACGTCAACTCCCAGGTCAGGACAATCCCTAGATCTGCCTCCATTGAGCAAGTTTGGGACTGGACTGAACATTATCTTGCATAGTCTGCTAGTATAGCAAGACATCTGGACCAATTGAGGCAACCAGGTGTTAATGTACTCAGATGCGTACGGCTCTGTTGGTGGGATGATTTGTTGGATATGTCCTCAACAGTGTGTCAACAAAATTTCCCTCTGATGGGCCAACGAGTTCTTGTTCTCTTTTCATTTTCCAGTAGTGTATAAATCAAGTACTTTCATGAATCCTATAATTATGACGCAGCTACTATACAAAGTGATCTCAATACAAATGATCGTAATTAAATACATAACCTTTAATTAATATTATTTTTTTCCCTGGAGATGGTCAGCTGTTTGATGAAAGTGATAATTTTAATAAAGTGACAGATAGCTATTTTGCCAAATCATGATTTTTCAAAAATTATTACTTTTTTACACTTCCTTGTCAAAGGGAATTTATTTTACCGGTAAGCTGGTGATGGTATATAGGGAATCTACTCTTTCAGTGTCAACACTTAAGAAACAAGCAACTAAACTATAAAATGGCTGTACTTCTTCTGAAGTTGATCCACATGAAAGGCATCTCAAAACTGCAATTATAGATGAAAACTGAGAAACTGGGCAATATGGTACTGGAGACTGGTGATTAAAGGCCCTTGAAGCAGGTGTCATCAGGATATAAAAAAGAAGAGTGTGGTACATTTTACATAAAGAGTGAATGTTGTGAATACTTCGTGCAAGATGGGTGCTGAATTTGTTGAATGCTGGCCAAATTCAAAACTCTCTGTTGTGCCTGGAGATGATTCCCCCCCCCCCCCCCCCCCCACCTGTTTGATGAAGGCTATCATTAGAGTGAACCTGCTACCTCCACTGATGCCAATAAACGTGGCCATTTGTTACACAACAACAACAACAACAACAACAATAATAATAATAATAATAATAATAATAATAATAATATGGGTGGGTACCCCTAAGGAAGTCTCAATACTACAATATATTTTGTGTTTGTCTACTATCGTTGCTACCAATATTATTGGTACATTCTCAATCTTTGAGTACTTTTGTTATACCAATGTCCATACTATTAACACTTTTATTCATGGATGTGACATTTTGTGATTTTTTTGCACAACACACTGGAAAAAAGAATATTTTTCAGAGATCTTTAATATCGTGCATCAATTCAACAACACATTTTTGTAGTATGCACATTTTTGTAGTATGTGGGTATAAACTTGAAACACACCAGATATGATACTTAAGTTTTGCAAACTATAAATACAAGGTGTCTGATAACCCTTCAACCTGACTAACAGCCCTGTCTAAGCATCGTGCAACAGTGCACATTGTCACCACAAATTTCATTCGCAAAACAGTAAAAATTTACTGCTGGAAAAAAAAGTGCAATACCCTAAAGGACAAGACCATTTTATTGACAACTGATGTGACAGGCAGTTCATCGATTCAGGCCACATGAAACACATCACAGTAAAGGGTGCCAAAATTGTTGCATCAAAACACAACAACCTCCCCCCCACTCCCCCCCCCCCCCCAGCAGCAATGCAGGCATGTATTCTTGCACTTTTTATTGCAATTCGGTAATGGTTCTTGCAGGCTCTGGAGAACAAGTGAGTTCACATTTCACTATGTCCCACATGTGTTCAATTGATGAGAGATCTCATTATCTTGATGGTCATAGCAGTTTATGTATAAGCGCATGTTGTGCCACAGCAGCCTCATATGGGTATGCATTGTCCTGCTGAAAAAGCACATCACATTCACATTAAAGAAATGACAGTAGCATAGTGATAATAACCTGTGCATTTTACTGGGCACTGATTATTTTACCCTGCAGCAATCCCAAATGTTATTGAGAGTTGTAACCGACGGCCCCCTGCACAATGATGCCTGGGTGGGACCAGTGTGTCGTTTGTGAATGCACTTCGAAACAGGCCACTCACCAGGTCTACCCTGTACATGTGTATGTCCATCACTCACATATAGACAGAACAATACTCTCATCACTGAATGCAACGGAGTGCCATTCCACCCTCCAGTCAACTCTTTCACAATAGCACAGTAGCCACACTTGACGGTCAAATTGTGTCAGTGGTAGCCCGGCAAGAGGCACATTTAATCTTAGTAGCAGATGGCCTCCAATGGTCTTAGGAGACACATCGGGTTCAACATGTGCACAGATTTCTTCCCTGGATGATGTTCAGTTGGCTATTGCTGCTCTCACAGTGCGTGAATATTGATCTGCATATGTACTATGTGGACATCCAGATCTGGGTCTACATGTGTGGCAATGTTCAGTAGACCACTGTTGAAAGCAGTGGCACACCACCAATACATTGCATCCAACATGTGCAGCAACCCATTGGTACATTCATCTGGCTTCCTGCAGGTCCATATTGTGAACCTCTTCAAATGGCTGAAGTTGTTGAACAGGAGTACATATTTGTCAGCAGGGCTTGGTTGTACCCTAGAATGAATGTTGCACACACTTTTCACCTTCAGAACTATTATTCTCTGCAGAGTCAAAATAGACAGTTCCACAGTGCCACCTGATTGCCAATGACTAACAATGCAAGTCTCTGCATGCACATATTGTACCCTGGTGCCACTGAACACAGTCCTTGAGATTGTGGGTGTTACATTTTTTCTGGCAGTATAGTATTGAAATAAACACTATCAGTGTTCTGTTTTACCACCAGAAACACATCTGCATGATGCCACATGTCCTCTGAGTGATTGTCTGATAAAGCAAATGAATTGGGCACTGTGTTGATTTTCGTGTTTGTGAAAATACAGTGTCGTATTTGATTTTTATATGTTTACTTCTGAAGTATGAAAATGTTCAAGTTAATCACCATATAGTGGAGATGCTGAGTCACAGATAGGCACAACAAAAAGATTCACACAATTAAAGCATTTGGCCATTAATGCCTCTGTCAACAATAGACGCACACACACACACACACACACACACACACACACACACACACACACACACACACACACACACACACACACACGCGCAAACATAACATGCACATGCAGTGTGGTTTCAGTTGCCTGAGTCTGCAGTCGTGTGTGCGAGTTGCATTTGCGTGCGTGGGTGCGTGCATGCAATAGCAAATGCATAGCAAATGGCAAAGAATGTCTATGGTTGTAGGTCCCGCCTTGAGTAACAGCCCTATGGTAGCCACACCATGAATCAGTACCAAGTAGGCAGAGTGTATGACAGGGTTGTCATCTATGGAGGATTTATGAAAGAAGATAGCCTTTTTCATTCACTTAAGGTCATATTTATTTTGTCTTATGGCTTGTCCATAATAATACTGCAATCGGTCTATTTCTTTGTCTGTAAGCCGACCACATCAACTAAAGCGCTTACCATCAACTAATTTCTTTCCCTTCAAATTCCTCTTCAAGTTCCTAAATCTTGTACTTAAACTTTTCTCAACATGTCCAACACACTCAATTTTTACAATTTTTGTGTCAGCATAAGGTTTGGTTTCACGAACTTTTTGGTACCCTTTTGAGTCTCCATCTCCTAGGTAAGATGTATATATCACACCATATTTCTCCACTGACCTGTGAAGTATCTTCACAAACACCTTCTTCAGATTCCATCCCTCCACTATAATCCAAAATTAATGATTTTCAGTTCCACTAGTGCAGCCATGACAGTACTTGGTAATACCCTCCACATCAATGACTTTACCACTGTCCAAGGAGGTAGCTGCCACTACACCATTTAGGGAACTATAGCCTCTTCATTGCCAGGATGCATCCAGGGCTGCAGACCATACATGTATTGCTGTCATTCATGTCTACACTTTCCTGAACATCATTTTTCATACTATCATTTGCTAATTCTTCAAAAGTCAGTAGAATAATTTTATTGTATTTGTCAAACCTTGTAGGGGGAGGCAAGTCCATCAGAGCACAGAACATTTGTGCACTTCTGTACTCTTTGCCTATACACCTCATAGCATAAGCAAGTTTAATATTTGTGTTGCGCACTTTCCGCTTAGTTACACCACAACTATAACCATATTCATTTAAACCATAAAAATTACAAACTATTCTTAATTTTGATGCACAACCTCATCTAGCACGTCTCTCTTCAACTACCTTCACACCACTGCTGCCACACATTCCTTACATGGCAAAGTTTTATTTATTAGTTCAGATAGAGCAGAGTGTTCAACAATAACACAACGTGAATCAATAGTTGGCATCTCTATATTATCAGAATTAATACTGTCAAGCCCATTGTCGAAATATTTCAGATTTAGCTTCGAAGCACTTGGAGTAGTCAAAGCTAAGTTAAGTGTTGTATCACGTTGTGTTTCCGTATTAGCAGAGTTAATCCGTTTGGTAAACCAATTTCCCTAAAATTAACGTTGTTTATGACCAAACTTCTAAATTATTCCCATTGCTTTCAAGTGGAATAAGAAACTCTCACACACGCAATAAGAAAATCACGCACACAATTACTTCACTGTAGACAAAATATTTGTGCCAAAACGATGGCAAACAATGACTAAACTCCCTGTATAAGCAAGTGTAAAGCTTTCACAGGTTAGCCAACTTAGGGACTAAAAAGTCATAAAAATGAAACAAATGAGAGCAAAACACAACTGACTGTGTGTCATGGGGACGTCGTGGTGCGTGCAGCCACTTTTAAATATCTCTAATTTTGGTACTTTCTGTGGTCCATTTTTTGGGAAGCAAACTTTTTCTCATACGTAAAACTACAGAGAATTTTTAAGACAAAAAATAAAAAAATCTGTTTTTTGACAGTTACTCACTTACAAGTCCCCTTAATGGTGACACAGTGAGTGGCTTAGATGTACATGGAATGGCAGGTCTAGCTATGTGTAATGTATTCAGAAGTGATACAAATCCCTTCAGAATTTTGTGGAAAAGCATCATTCCATGAAACAGGGCATGTGGACCTTGTCAAGTAGCTGCTGTTATGCAGAAGGTAGAAGGTCTTAGATTAAAGGGTTCTGTTTTCACTATACGGTGACGTCTTGATGGATTGGTGGCATAATGCCTCAAAAGAGAACTTTGAAGTTATGACAATGATTTCTTTTTTTAACTTTCAACAGAGTACAGTTGAAGAGTTATTTTTTCTTTAACTGATAGGTATACTTTCATTTTCAACATAACACAGAAAATAAATAAATAAAATTTGAAATAAGACAAAATAGGAAAATGTGGTACTTCAAAAATAAGCCTTATGTGCCTGTAACCTTAAAAAACACAACAGCCATGAATTTGGTATGTTCTGCACAATGGAGAAGATTTGTGTTCTTCCTGGCAGCACCAGTACCTAACAACAAAATATGGCATCAGGAAAAAATCAACGAGGATACATGAGGCAGGAAATACAGCAAAGAAAACATTCATCTTCAAATGAAGTCTATTATTAAATAGGTTTCAACTTGAGAAATAAAATTCTGAAAAACACGTTTGGAGTACACTGCACTGAACTGAATTACATACTTCTGTCACATAGATTAAGAAGGAAATCAAATCATTTGGGATGTGATGCTACAGAATGATATTGAAAATTTAGTGGACTGATAAAAGAAATGAAAATGTATTCAGCAGAACTGCCAAAGAAAGGAATATGGGGTAAATACATAGAAGAAGAAGGACCAGACATGTGTAAAGGCTGCTGGGAATAATTTTCTTGGTACTAGAAGGAGCTGTAGCAAGCAAAAACTGTATCAGAAGTGAGAGATTAGAATATATACAACAGATAATGGAGAATGTAGATGCTATTCTGAAATGAAGAGATTGGCGTAAGAAAAATTTGCCAAGACTCGTCAAACAAGACAGATGTTGCTCATTCCCATTACCAGATGTGCTAATTGCTTCAGTTACACTGTATCCCCTCATCTCCTCCCCACTCCATGCCATTTTTTCCAAACTTTTCAAATTTAAATGTTTTATCCATTTTAGTTTTTCTTCTTTTTCTATGCTAAGTCATTGCACAATTTCCAGCACATGTAGTACTACTTGTGGTTACAATTTGTAGTGCAAGATGGTATAAACAAGCAACATGCAACAGGGCATGATTCACCTAGGCTAGCTTGGGTCATTGACATGTAAAGAAGGCTGACTAGTTCTCAAATAGGGTTAGGGTTATACCGGATTTCTCTAATTCTTATCCTTCCTCTTTCAATTTTTTTATGCTGAAATTCAAATACATTCATCACCACAGACCTATTCTTTTGTGAGTCACTCTTATATGGCAACAGTTATTTAGTAGATTTGAATATGCACACTGCAATATGAAACAAAAGTCAATGAATTTCCAATAAAAATAAAATCACTGTCATGAGCCACAAGAAAAAGAAATAACTCACACAACTATTTCACTCTGTGCGCAGGTTAAACTAAATACAGGTCAGTTTGCCATACAATAACACAGGTATGACGATGCTGATAGATCACGATGGAAACCATTGTAATTGATAGATAGTTTACAAGGTTGAATAAGTATGACAGTCCATAACTGCTGAAGCATTCCTTTACTCAAGCAATCTTTTGTACAGGCATAGTCAACAAACAAAAATTAAGATGGTGGTGGTGGTGGTTAGTGTTTAACGTCCCGTCGACAACGAGGTCATTAGAGACGGAGCGCAAGCTCGGGTTAGGGAAGGATTGGGAAGGAAATCGGCCGTGCCCTTTCACAGGAACCATCCCGGCATTTGCCTGAAACGATTTAGGGAAATCACGGAAAACCTAAATCAGGATGGCCGGAGACGGGATTGAACTGTCGTCCTCCCGAATGCGAGTCCAGTGTGCTAACCACTGCGCCACCTCGCTCGGAAACAAAAATTAAGAGCAGCCTGCTTTGTTATCTGGCAGAGTCAGGGAATATAGTGTTGTCATCTCAGAAAACACTGTTTGACTCTCACAGAGAATGGGCTTGAATTGGCCAGCTAGCTGGTCTCACGTGATCAGTTGGCTGGAGGTGGTGTTTTCTCCTTGCTGGCAGCACTCTCACTGGGTGTAAACATAATGACACTTGTTTATAGTTTCGTGTCATCCATCAATGGATTCAACAGTGTTATAATAAATTAATCTAAGTACTTTCTTTTATAATAACCTGCTTTAGAAATGCATTTCATACAGACTGCACAATGTGGAATCAAGTTTCTGCACAATGTCTCATTCATATTTAAGCTTTCAGCATAGAGGAGGAGGGGGGAGGGGAGGGGGGGAGGTAGTTTTAGGTGATGCCTTCAGTACTTTTTTATAATCTAATGGTTATTAAATATTTATCTATCTCATAACAAGAATCAGCTGGGTTCCTTTCCTTTTGATTTAATTTTATCTCACTATATTTTCAGGAGGTGATGCCACCAACTTGTAGATATTTGAAGAATGTCATAATTACCACCCTGTGCTGCTGATAAAACCTTTATTTAAACATTCAGTTTAAGTTTACAGACCATCATCTGGTTCCTGATTATATTTCTTTGGTGTCTTTCACAATTTTTTGATCTGTCAAGTCATCGTTTTCATCTCATACTTACTCCTTTTTCTATCAACAAAAATAAGCAATTTTTGACAATATAATGTAATCGGAAAGACAAAAAAATCTAATCACTTAACGGTGGCAGATACACATGTAAAAGGGTTTTACTTACGCAAGCATGTGGAGTCTTCCATCTTCAAGCTCTCAGGTTTTCAAATCTCATCCGGTGCAGTCCACAACAATTAGTCCTTTCTTCTAACCACGTTTGGTAAATCTCCTCTGCCCCAGTGTTCTGAGTGTGTCTCCTGAAGTCTACCCTTTTCCTAAACATCTCCGGTTCATTTCCCTTCACCACTTTTCCTTCCCCTTCAACCCTTCTGCCGGAAGAAGGAGTGCACTGGCTCTGAAATATTGCATAAGTAAAACATTTCCTTTTTTATATGTGTGTTCTCCTGCTGCTGCCTGGTGAGTAGATTTTTTTATCCATCCAATTACATTACATTTTATTCTTTTTCTGCTTTCTTATGAAGCTGTCTTTGTCCCTCAGATCCATCATAACACTTCATCATTGTTATCTGCCAGCTTATTTAAATGTAATTATTTCCTGGAGGAACCATATGAGCTAGAGTAATAAAGTAGGATGCTTTCTGAGACAAATGACATCTAAAATAAAACTCTACCACATACCACCTGCATAACTTCAAATTACTCACTGACACCTGTACGTTGTTCACACATTGTATAAGCATACCAGTTAAGAAGGCCCAAACGCTAATTGTTTTCCCTGATCATGCCCATTTTCTAGAATCTGAAATCTAGCCCGCTACTCACAGAATAGTAGTGTTACCATCAGTGAAAAAGGAGGGATGCAATGTACTTGACTCTGTTTCATTCGGAGATGGTTGGTGCCACAATATAATTCTCAATTCACATGGGAACTCCAAACCATCAGTCCAAGACTGAGATCCAACAACTGACTCTTTCATCATGGGCACTCTCCAGCAAACTGACAAAAAAGCTTTCACCAAATTTTGAATCAAGTTCTTTATCATCTACTCTATAGCACTAAATAAGTCAAAGTCATAAGTCATTGTTGCCTGGAACACTGAGGAGAAGATTCAGCTGCCTAATTAAAAGCATTGTCTTTCTCTAAGCACAATGGTACTACTCCTTCATGAAGTATGTGGGTTATGTCTTCAATTGTATTAGATGAGTGTACATGCATCAGGCAAATATATGTTGAGTTTAGTGTAATGTTTGTGTTACTGATAATATGAAAGAGAAGAAAGAGGGTGAAGTGGAATGTAAGCACATAGCCTACACACTTAATATATTTTTTATTTACAATGACATTCTGGGTACTGCTATCCTCAGATCAAAACTTACAGGTTGTAAAACAATATTCAGTGTCAGTTTGAAGTCCTGTGTTTTGAAATGATGATGGCAGTAGCCAAAATGATGTTATAAATTTAAAAAAAATTACCATACCGTACATTAAGTGATCTAAAATACTTTATTCCCACAAATCCCCAATGATTGCAGACTCAATCAGGAAATTTATTTCCTTTATTATAAATAACCTACTCCTCTGAAATAGGAGGAAGGGGCCCACCAGCCTTAATTTCGCCACCCAATGTGTGGAACACTATCAACAATGCTACATGTCCTTACTTCAGGAAAACTACAGAGAAACTTGGGACTTGACCCAAGACATTGATGTAGCATCTGTTTGTGTAGTGTGAGTGGGGGAGGAGGCGGTGGGGGGGGGGGGGGGCATTATAAGGATGGAGAGACACGCCAAGTGTAATGGAAATTAGTTTGAAACAGTAAAATGAAAAGGACTACATCACAAAACTTTCTTTGTCTTTTATATTATTGGTAGTGCAATTGCAATCAGCTGAAGGTACTCAAAAGTTTATAAAGCATCATCTCACTATCAGTGGAGAAAGTTATGAGAAAAGGGGGAAAATAATCTCAGTTTTTCAATACACACTTGCTGTTTGCTCATTAGTAACTGCAATGGAAGTACAGTAAATCTTAAAAGACATGTGTAAAAGAAAAACAACAAGATCTACTTCCTTATTTGACAAATGAGGGTGTTGGAGAATGATACATTCAATGTTATATAGTGTTGTATGCAGAGAATACTGTCTATCACATACGTATGTAATAGTGTGTCGAGAAATTCTGAAATGCAAGATGTTCCAAGCCAAGATGAACATATTGATACCAATGTGCCAGATAATATTGTAAAGAGTTGTCAATTTTACCAAGTAGGCTGTTGTTTAATAGTGGAAAAAAGTCATTTTTTACACATTAAAGCAATGGTTTCAAACCAATGACTACCACTGACAATTTGCAGGGTGAAAAAATGTGTGCACATCAACTGATAAAGAAACAAAAGACTCAATGCTTGCACCTTTGGATCACATGCACCAATACAATAGGGATAGTAATATACTTCCATACTGCATCATCAGGGAAAATGAAACACAGGGACATTATTTTGAGTCCAAGAGCAGGCGGCATTGTCAGCACTGGATATACATGCATAATCCCCAGGTAAAAATCCCCAGTTAAAAAAAATTCAAGAGCTCACTGTTTCAAAATTATCTTTGGCATGAGGCCCTAGTCACTAAATAAATGGTACTAAGTTGAAAGACTTTGGAACTGTTACATCCTTATGTGAGTTCACAACTATTAGAATAGATACCCAGATAGTGATAAACATGACACTTTACTGCAACACACAATAAATGAAATGATTTATGTCGATGTCCAGTGGGATGCAAAATCAGTAACTTGAGAACACACAAACAATCTATCTTCCGGATCTGACATGAAGAATGAATAACTGTTTCCTTTAGTTCATGACAGATAAAAACAACACTTTAAGTGGTGATGTCCATGATGGGTGTCAATCAGTGCTGAGAGTTTATCAGTACAATTCCAAGTCTAGTCACATGCCTATCATTGATCATAGCTCCTGGACAAAATCACAATACTTACGTCAGCCAATTTATACCAACCCTGAAGTACAGAGTTCAAGGGATGCCAATGCCGAAGGAGACAAATGCTCTGGTAGTGATGGCTGGCTGCTTGTGGTGGCTGCTATGAAGTTTCTTCAAGGCTGTTGCTGTGACTGGAACTGAGTCACTGTGACGTGT
The DNA here is from genome assembly GCF_023898315.1 of Schistocerca nitens. Lineage (NCBI taxonomy): Eukaryota > Metazoa > Arthropoda > Insecta > Orthoptera > Acrididae > Schistocerca > Schistocerca nitens. Next base: position 436,728,728 of record NC_064621.1, read on the forward strand.
AGATCCAGATTAGGTCCTGCGAAGGAACTGTTTGGCTCAGTGAAATGAACTGCTTGCCAATGGCTGAGTGCTACCTTAAATCACGCCTCGAAGATGTATCTCCATTCTGTGCCCAATGGACACATGATTGCCAGATGTGAAGTAGTGCCCAAGAGAGTCACTGTCCCAGCAATGATACAAGTGCCACTGTTGGCGAAGTGGGCACAGTTCATTTCCAAGGCAAACAAACTGGCATGTTTTGGTTGGCCATAATATTGACACGATGTGTGAGGACACTGACTAGTGTTTTGATTGAGAATACTGCCTGCCGGTTAGTGTAGTAACATCGATGGTAGATGCCTGTGGTACTGGAATGCAGCAACCTGCTGGTCTCAACTGTGTTGCTGGGTAGCTGTAGTCATGTGCAAAGCTTGTGGATACAGCACATTCAAAATATTATTTCTACATGATACTGAATGTCTACACATCTGGAAAGTGGTGCGGAATATGTTTCAGGTATTTTGTTGGAAGACATTTCATATCCAAATTTTTTATCTGTGGCTGTTGAATTTCTGGCTGGCTACCATAAAATAAAACTACATTCAAGAGTAAGGGGAAGAAGAAAAAATAATTCTGAGGTTTGTATCATGAACATAAATACAACCCTTCTATATTCAGATGGTTGCCTGCATAGTTACTTGAGAATAGTAACCTGTGAGGTAGACCTCAAGTAAAAGTGGTTGGGTCTGTCAGGTAAAGTGCCTTTCCTCAAAGATTTATTTGGTAACCACAGCTGTGTGCAAGAGCATCCACCCGCCCAAACAGACAAAACACACACACACACACACACACACACACACACACACACACACACACACACACACACACACACACACACACACACACACACACACACACACACGCAGCGGAGTGCCACTGAAGTCCTCCTGGAACCATAAGGCTTCATATCCACTATCATATCCAGCAGAAGATTTTATGAGACAACATAGTGATCTACAAATTCCAGTCCCCATCTAGTACCATAAACAGAACATCACTGCAACAAGCAGATGAGGATGTTCCAGGATGTCAGCTGCAACATAAGATGCATTGTTTAACACATTCATTACAAGAAAATGAGCGTATCATGGTAGCCTCACTATTTCTATTATTTCCATGAGTTACTTGAAAGTGAATATCCTGTAGTCTATGACTTTTTTTTCCAACTGGTCCAATGATAGCTACAAATTGTTTTATTTAATTCATGATGATTACACTGATTTGCAGAAAGTTCATTTTGGCGGCACTGCCATTTCCAAGTGTTCAAGTGGAGATATTATAATTGTTACAGTACACTTGTGTCTATGTATTTTCTACGTAATATTACAGCACACTGTACTTGCATCTATGTGGAATGATATCCACAAAGCAGCTCATAGTGAATGTTCTGTCTGGTAATATGTTGTTATTGTAAACTGTATAGTTTTTTCTTAATGGGCTTTTTGTGATTTATATAATACTTTTTGGCAGTTGTTTGACAGTTTTCACTTCAGCAATGCTTTATATTTACAGAGTAAATTACATCACATATTTAAATAAAATTTTCTAAGCAGTATTTATGTTTCAGATTTGTTTGTTAAGGACTTTGTTTGGATATTTTTTCGTGTGAGTGTAAATTTCCAATTCTTCTAAGATGTTCATAACATAACCTTTAGATACTTTATGTAGAATCTGCAAAGCATTTTTGATCTGTCTAGCCTTATGATTTTGGCTTTTTAGGTGTAAGTGAAAACTTGACTGATTACTTTCACCGTTTCTTCCTGTTTGTCTGATATAGAACTTAGTCCAATTGTCAGAGGAAATTTTGTGAATGACTGGATTAGAAAGAATAGGAACCTTTCCCTGATCTTATTTTTGTTTTCAGGTTATTGTTTCTGCGAAGAATGAAATAAAACAGCCTGTGGCTAGCCTTGTATCAGTTGAAAGAAAACGTCATATTTTGATCTTATGTATGCTGAGAAGTAGTTGTTAAGATTTTGTAGCCTACTAACCTCGTCCTTTTACATTCCTTGCTTTTATTTGATATATGGGTTTTCGTCGAATGGGGGCACATTTTGTTATGGTTGATGAGAGGCAAGGTTTCCATTCACCATTATTTTCTTCTAGTGGAACAGAACCTGCAAAAACAGTGTTGTAAGATTTTCTTTCGGTAATTGGAAAATGGGTCAAATATTTATTTTAAAATTTAAAAAAAAATATTTTGAGAATAGGAACAAAAATTTTATAAAGAGTGCTTACATATTTTGTCCAGATATCTGCCTTGCACGGAAATTATAAAGGGTTTCTTCTTCAAGCTGACAACGCTGAGGGTTCCCTCACTGTAATACCAGTTGTAAGGCTAAAATTTTATGAATATTTCAAATTATTGCTATTTTCTGAGAGGATTATTTGTATTTAAACTTATACATATCTTTTTAAAATAATGATCATAAAATTCAACAAACTTTATAAGACATTACACAATAGTTTTTTTATATACTGCCATAAATTTAATTTTCTTTGCTGTATTTTATGTATCATTTATTTGATTGTGGATTTCTGGTGAAACTTTGTAATTATCACACAAGAGAAATCACTTTTTAAGCCTCTTTTTGACAATGTTTTGGGTTAAAAATGTGTTTTGTGATGTGATTGTTGCACAGATGATATCTTTCAAGCAGTAATGTCTGCAAGTGGACTTGAAGCCCAAATGCCTAGATGAAGTGAAATAAAAAGTTGTGGAATTTAAGCAAAAACTGGTATTTTTGTACAATAACCCAACTGCCTGGTGTAAACGAAATAGAGTGCAGTTTGCTGTATAACAAAATGAAATGCAACATAATACAGGATTGTATAGTTATGCAACAGAATCTCAGTCAGGAAATGCTCATATTACAATATATTTTTTAATGTCAGTGGATATATAAAAGGTTTACTCACCAAGCAATCTATTAAAGCCTGCATGCTTTCAGAGCCAGTGGCTCCTTCTTCTGGCAGAAGGGTTAAAGGGGAAGGAAGAGAGGTGAAGGAAAAGGATTGGTGAGGTTTAGGAAAAGGGGTAGAGATTGGAAAAGCTGCCCAGAATCCCATGTCAGAGGAGACTTACAGGACGAGACGAGAAGGAAATACTGACTCTTGGGGACTGCATTGGACAAGATCTGAAAACTGAGAACTGAAAGATGGAACATAGGGCAATATGCATGACAGATTACTGCCAAAACATTGTGCACTAGTTGATAAGAGCGAAAAGATAAGTGCATTGTATGTGATAGGGGTAGGGGGTGGGGGAGGAAGGTGGGGGGATTAAAAAAACACTAGTTAGAAAATGAAAGATATAGAAAACTAAATCGGGGTGAAGAAAGGAACAATTACTGTGAAGTAATGCCAAGACCAAAGAAATTAATGTAAATTTAGGCCAAGTGGGTGGCAAGAACCAAGATAGGGTCTGACAAGGATACTGTGGAGATTGAGAGGGTGACAAAAAGCTATTCTAAGTATGGTGAGAAAAATGTTGGGCCAAATGAACCTCATTTTAGGGCCTCAAACAGAGAGCCCCCCTGTGAAACAACACGTCGTATACCAGCTGTTCGGCCTTTTACATTGACATGACCACCACCAGGTTATCAGTTAAAATAATTGGACATAGGCACAGAGTATATAGTGGAAACACACAAATCCTGTTGCAGATTGTGCTCTACAACAAGACAGATGTGACCTCAGTGCCTGTTTCATGACATATGCCATCAGGATTCTTCACCCAAATACCAGTTTTTCAGAACTCTGCAGGTGGGAATTGGCACTACAACATGTCCTTGGTTCTTGCCACTCACTTGGCCTTAATTTACACAAGTTCTTTGGTCTTAGCATTACTTCATAGTAACTATTCTTTCCTTCACTCCCTTTTAGTTTCCTACATCTTTCATTTTCTGATCTGTCTATTTCTCTCCGACCCCCTCATGTATAATGCACTTAGCTTTTCACTCTAATTAACTTGTGCATGATGTTTTGGCAGCAGTCTCTGTTTTGTATATTGTCCTATCTTCCACTTTTAAGCTCTCAGGTTGTCAAATCTCGTCTGGTGCAGTCCCCAAGAGTCAGTCTTTCCTTCTCATCCCGATCAATAAGTCTCCCCTAACCTGGGGTTCTGGGCAACTTTTCCAAACTCTACCTCTTTTCCTAAATCTCACCAGTTCTCCTCCTTCACCCTTCTTCCTTCCCCTTCAACCATTCCACCAGAAGAAGAAGCCACTGGCTCCGAAAGCTTCCAGCCTTTAATAGCTTTTATATGTGTGTTCTCCTGCTACTGCATGGTGAGTAGACTTTTTATGTATTGAATAACATTATATTTTTGAAAATTGATGATTTTTAGTGATTCAATATAATTTGTATCATTGATATCATTGATCTATTTTATAGCTGATAGTACACCTATACTGAAAACTAACAAGAGGTTTTGCAGTACAGTAATAAATGTGGGTGCAATTTGTGTAATCTGAATTAAATGAAGTGAAATCCATGTGGTAAAAAGCAATGGGGTGAAATGATCTCTGTGAAACATGTTCAAAAATGTCATAAAAAGTGTGATATGTCATGAATACCCAGGTCTAGCAATCCCAAAATGTACATATTATATATGATAATTATAAGCACAGAGGATAATTTACAGAGAATGAATAATATTACAATTTATACTACATTATAATTTATAGCAAATGTGATTCATTTACTGTAAATTTTCAATCTGTGTTTATAATTATCATATACAATATGTATATTTTTGGCATGTCACGCTTCTGTGAAGAAGATAGTGATGTCTCCTAAACCAATATTAAGTTTCTGAAGATGACAAATTAATCTACCGAAATCAGTTACGCAAAATAATTTTCCTAACTATGCAACTGTTAACTGAATGTTATTCTGACAAATGAAATAATTATTTTTATTCACAATTTTTTTTGTCATGAAAGCATCTCTTCTTTTTCTCAAATCCACAAGACAAAACTATTCCTGGCGTAGTTGTGAATTTGGTTACCTCTTTTAAGTAAATCAGAACATTATGATGTAACAGGAAACGCTGAAAAATGGTTCGGATCATCCTGGATTAAGCTATAAGGAGTTATTCAACTGGGAATGCACTGATTTATGTATATTAATGACCTTTCATCAGTAACATTACCAGATGCCAAAAATGTTTTGTTTGCAGAGGATATGAACACTGCAATAAATAGCAAATCAAATACAGGTACAAAAGATTGGTTCCTAACCTATTCTTTTCAACCTAAACTTTAAAAAAAATGCACTATATTCAATTCAGAACTTTTAAGAGATTTCTCCACATCATATGCCCAAAATATGATGACAGGCAGATAGAAGAGATTGAGTGTCTTAAATTCTTGGGATTACAGCTTGAGAAAGCCATCTATGTTGGTATAAAGACACATACTTCCTGCAGACCAAGGCACAATAGCAAAATGCAAGTTTTCACTGAAAGTCAATGGTAAATGACCTAACAGGAGACTGAGTCCGCATTGACTAATACTCTCCACATAGACCTCAAGATAGCAGATCTCCACCTAGATTGAGCACAAGATTATGTCAAATGGAGACAGAGAACCAAAAGAGCAGATCTTGCTGCATTGCGGGACAAATACTGAGGAGCAAGAAAAAGACTGCTTGACAGCAGATTCAACTCGGAGGAGCACACCACACAACTGCTGAAGTGCCTAAATAAATCTATTTGTAATGTGCGTGTTGTCAGGCATAGGTGACATAAAAACAAAAAAAAAAAAAAAAAACCTAGCATGCTTTGCTTACTTTCATTCCATAATGTCATACAGGATCATTTTTTTTGGGGTAGCTCATGAAGCCACGCTTAAGTATTATGTGTCCAAAAACTTGTAATACATATTATTTGTGGCGTGAACCAAAAAAGTTCTGTTGTGACCTGTTCATGTAACTGGAAATACTAATATGTAATTGGATCAATGAAATATTTACTACTTCACTGTTATAATTTGTTTATTTCTCAACTACTGCAAATGTGTATTGTAAACTGACTTTTCTTCTTGATTATACATGACTACAGAGGCATAAGAATTATCACACGCACCTCAGTGTATTGTCATTTGCTTGTTTTGTGGCAACTCTGTTATTACCTTTTAAATGAACATCTGTTTACGATTTTTTGACTTACTCCACATCCCTTAGGACTATTTAATAGCTGCAATTTCTTTGTAAATATGTATTGTGTGTTCTATTTTTCTGACACATTCTACATCTTTGAGGATCTCCTCACTATGGATCAAAAAGTACATTTAATCTAATCATAACAAGTTTGATAAGTTCTCTCTGGAATAGTTTGTACTCTACAGGAACACTGATACTATCAGCCATCTTAATCCAGCAGTGTTAATTTGTGTTTGTCCATTTATTTTCTTATAGGTCATTAGTAATATTTACCATGACTTTTAAAGCTTCCCCAATAGAGTGACTTGTGATACTCGTCTTGTGTCTGCAGCCAGATCTTCAAATCGACATAATATTTTGAAAGTCCACCTGGATGTCATCTTCAGGTGAATGCTACTGCTAATTTAGTCTCTGTCATTGACAGGAACTGCTATCATATGAAAAAGTACATTGTTGAACACCATCTCATCTACTATGAGTCCAAACTAATTATGGACTGATACTGCCTCATCTCAAAAGCCAAAGTAGTTGGTTGGTTGGTTGTTTTGGGGGAAGGAGACCAGACAGCGAGGTCATCGGTCTCATCGGATTAGGGAAGGACGGGGAAGGAAGTCGGCCGTGCCCTGTGAAAGGAACCATCCCGGCATTTGCCTGGAGCGATTTAGGGAAATCACGGAAAACCTAAATCAGGATGGCCGGACGCGGGATTGAACCGTCGTCCTTCCGAATGCGAGTCCAGTGTCTAACCACTGCGCCACCTCGCTCGGTGCCAAAGTAGTGATCTGGCAGTAGTAGTCTATACTTGAGGACAATGAAGCACACACAAGCTGATGAGAGAGTTAAAAAATTATTGCTTCTTTATTAAGTTAAAAACCACAGGACGACATGCATCCCACTTGCCAGTACACGAAGCACATGGTGGAGCCACTGTCGAGTAGTTCCAGTCCCTGATAAACTGGTCACCATCACTCACTGACAAATGATACAGGAAGCTACTATCAGGTGATGAGCATCCATTCACTCATTCACCTATGGCATTTATAGGAAGAATAAATCTTCGATTTTTGAGACTTTATTTTTACTGATCATGAGTTTTCAGTGTATGTTATAATTAGTGCTGAAAATCTAATCCAATTGATCTGTACCACCAGAGAGACAAAGGGTCACTGCATCACTTATATACAGTGTTGGAATAACTTGAAAAACACTTGAAAGACTATGTACAAGAAGGTACTTGTTGTCCCCCATCCCCCCATCTCAGGTCACATCATTACAATTCTGACAAGCGCTGCACATCTGAGACAAGCAAATTGTGTGAGACCCAATTCTAATCAATAGGAATTGTTGGCAGCAATTAAGTGCTAATGGATCAACATGTCTTCCTCATGCTTTCTATGTCTTGTGGAGTCCATGACAATGCATTGCTGTCATTGTCAGAGTTAACAGATTAACCCATTAAGTGTCATTATCCCCATATGGGGATTTGGCTTTGCACGGAAATTTTGCAATTCTGATGATGCTGGCAGTGAATGCTACCATTTCCCATTGTTTTCCAGACCTCTGTCGAGCACTTGCATTGAAGTTTCATCAGTTGTTAAACAAATGAGTTGTACACTTTTATTTCTCTGAAGAAGCTACATTTTTCAGTGTTACAAGAGTTACACATTTTCAAAACCGTGTAAGTTACATTATTATGTAAATAACTTCCAACACAGGCATATTTAATGGTTTGAGAAGATGTTTATTGATCATTTATTTCAAAGACCTACTTCATTTCTGCTTGACACCTGTCTGACCTTCAATCCCCATTTGGGGCTATGGCAGTTCTCATGTAAAACTTTATTTTGCTTTTATTTGCTCCTCAGGCACAATGAGTCACTATGAAGCACTTTCTGTGAGGAAAATTGAAGAATTGTAAATGACCCGAACTTCATGGCTTCTTTTGGTGATGTGAATGAGACCACTGACATTGTCGAGCTCCCTCCAGATCGTGTAGGTGAGATGTCTGACTGTGAAGATATCGACGAAAATATATTTGAAAATACTGTTCCATCTGATGTGCCAGGTTCTTGGAAATTCATGGCAAAGAGAAAAGGAAAATGAGGAATATTCAGGCCAATGACAGAAGAAAGTGAAAGCTATTATCACTTCTAGCTGGTCAACAGAAGATGCGACTTACTCTAAGACCTATCCTGATACACCAGAAAGTGAACAGCAAAAATCAAATTTGGTAGCAGCACTAAAAGGAAAATTTGCAGTTGAGTGCTTTGAAGAATTTTTTGATGACATGTACTGGACTTGATTGTCGGTGAAAGTGTCCGATATGCTACACAGAACAATAATCACAGCTATGAGTTATCCAATGGATGCACAAAAAAGTTCATAGATATACTACTTCTCACTGGATACCATGCTCACCCATAGGAAAAGCTATACTGGAATGAAGATGATGACTTTGATATATAAATCACAACAGATATCTGGAAATAATGCGCCACCTTCATTTTAATGCTAATACACGTCTAAACAGAATTCCACCTGACGAAAGGTATCAACTTTTTAAAACTTATCCGTCGACGGATTTACTGAATAATAATTTCATGGAATTTCGAGTTTTTTCCGACAGCCTGAGCATTGATGAGCAAATGGTATGATATTAGGCCACCATTACCCAAAACAATTCATTCGTGGGAAACCAGTGAGATTTGGATTCAAACAGTGAGCCATGTGCTGTTCTCAAAGCAGTTTGTTACCATATGTCAGTCTACGAAGGAAATTCGAAGGATAGAAATGATGTCTCAGTTCAGGAACTTGGCAGATCAGTTGTGTTGAATATGATTTCTTTTCTGCACACTCCTGAACTTCACAAAATATATTCTGATAACTTTTTCACGAGCTTCTATTTGACGAAAGAGCTCTCAGAAATGAGAGTAAGGGCAAGTGGAACTGCCTGTATGAAGTGAATGAATAACTGTCCAATAGAATCTGAGAACAGCCTGAAGAAGAAACGAAGAGGAGTGTATGACTATAGATTTAACAAGAATGGCAGTAATATGGAAGGATAACAACTGCATAAAGCTCTTGTCAAACCATGAGACAAGGCATCCAGTAAGCCAAGTAAAGAGATGGAGCAAAGCAGAGATCAAAGAAGTGCAAGTTCCAAAGCCAAGAATGATTTCAGAATATAACAATCATATGAGAGGTGTGGACAAACTGGACTGGAATGTGGGGGAATATTGTGTGAAAATTCAAGGTAAGAAATGTACTTCCCATTGTTCACCAATGCATTAGATGTAGCACTGGTTAACACGCTGTCTCTCAAATGAAAGTACTCCAGTGCTTCAATTCTGGAGGACGGTGACAAGGGCATATCTTGTTCAATCATCTGCTCCTTCTGATCTGAAAAGGGCAGGACGTCCATCATACCCAAAGTTATCCCTTTCACTTGTACCAATTGAACTCAGGACTTCTGGAAACGAACCTGTGACTGAATGCACAACACTGGGGAAACAAAGAAAATGCACAATTTGCAAGAAAAATGTGAGGAAACAGTATTCAGTGTGCAATTTGGGACTCCATATTGATTGTTTTGTTGTCTGGCACAAAAAAATAAAAGAAAATGTAAAAAGTGAGTGGCATGTGCCAAGATCCCCATTTAGGGATCAATTAAAATAAATCATTTATTTCAAGGTTTTTGCATTTTTTTAAATTTTATATTCCTTTACCTCATTTCTATGTCAATCAGGCAATTATTTTTTAAGTAATTCTTTTTTAAGTATTTTTTAAGTGATTCTTTTTTACAATGTTTGCACTATTGCAAGGTGTCATTCAATTTGCAAAAAAATCCTTTCCGTAGAAGTGGTTGAGTACATGGGCTACATTTTTAACACTGGTGGTATTTGGTCAACATCATCTTATAGCTGTTGCCAAACCAGTAACATTTCACGTTCTCAAAGAACTGCAATCATTCTTTGTAAAAATTAATTCCTGTGTTACATACAGATGGCAATAAGATTCACAGAAAAAGTCTTTATCTTTAGTAGCACAAGGCTGCAATGAGGTGCTTGCCTTAAACAAATGCTTCATTTGGTCACTTGTCAGCAGTGCCTTATTGACACACTATGGACCAGATCACAGCCGACTAAAAATACTGGCTCGGGTACTGGAAGCCGCCTTGTTTGTGACATAGGCAAAGTAGTTCTTTGCCTGTAGTGGCCGTGATCTGTTCCATGTGAGTTTACTGGTTCAATTGCATATGTGATTCAGGACATCTGCATGAACTTGTGTGTTATTTGTTTGTTCACTTCAGCTGCTAAAGTGAAATTTTTTAAGTTACAGTTCTATTAATGGTAAGTGTTTCTTATTAACTGCTAGTATAAGTAGCAATTGTAATGTCTTCATGATCAATGTGAACAAGTATCTTCAAGGTTCTTGCAAACTATCCTTTAAGGTTATGTCATTTTGTGTATATTTATATTGTAATATATCTAAAAACAAAGATGATGTGACTTACCAAATGAAAGTGCTGGCAGGTCGACAGACACACAAACAAACACAAACATACACACAAAATTCAAGCTTTCGCAACAAACTGTTGCCTCATCAGGAAAGAGGGAAGGAGAGGGAAAGACGAAAGGATGTGGGTTTTAAGGGAGAGGGTAAGGAGTCATTCCAATCCCGGGAGCGGAAAGACTTACCTTAGGGGGAAAAAAGGTGGTCTTTAAATATGTCTGCTTGTGTCTGTATATGTGTGGATGGATATGTGTGTGTGTGTGTGCGAGTGTATACCTGTCCTTTTTTCCCCCTAAGGTAAGTCTTTCCGCTCCCGGGATTGGAATGACTCCTTACCATCTCCCTTAAAACCCACATCCTTTCGTCTTTCCCTCTCCTTCCCTCTTTCCTGATGAGGCAACAGTTTGTTGCGAAAGCTTGAATTTTGTGTGTATGTTTGTGTTTGTTTGTGTGTCTGTCGACCTGCCAGCACTTTCATTTGGTAAGTCACATCATCTTTGTTTTTAGATATATTTTTCCTACGTGGAATGTTTCCCTCTATTAAAAACAAAGATGATGTGACTTACCGAACGAAAGCGCTGGCAGGTCGATAGACACACAAACAAACACGAACACACACACACAAAATTCAAGCTTTCGCAACAAACTGTTGCCTCATCAGGAAAGAGGGAAGGAGAGGGAAAGACGAAAGGATGTGGGTTTTAAGGGAGAGGGTAAGGAGTCATTCCAATCCCGGGAGCGGAAAGACTTACCTTAGGGGGAAAAAGGACAGGTATACACTCGCACACACACACATATCCACCCACACATATACATACACAAGCAGACATATTTAAGTCATTCCGCTCCCCCGGGATTGGAATGACTCCTTACCCTCTCCCTTAAAACCCACATCCTTTCGTCTTTCCCTCTCCTTCCCTCTTTCCTGATGAGGCAACAGTTTGTTGCAAAAGCTTGAATTTTGTGTGTGTGTTCGTGTTTGTTTGTGTGTCTATCGACCTGCCAGCGCTTTCGTTCGGTAAGTCACATCATCTTTGTTTTTGGGATATATTTTTCCCACGTGGAATGTTTCCCTCTATTATATTTATATTGTAATAGATACACTGAACATCCTTCTTCAGGTATTAAAAATGTCAAGATGCTGTAGTGTGGCTGACTGTAAAAGAAATTACAAAATGAAAAAGCCAGCAGTTTTTATTTACCCAGTGATGAAGAACCAAAGAAAATGTGGTTGAGAAAAATTCCACTGACTTTTCAAAGTTACAGAAGCCTATAATATGCATGAAGTATTTTAGTGAAGAGTGCACAGTAAAAACAGAACAGTTCACGGCTGATGGAAAAGTAAACACCTTTGTAAGAAGTTATCCAAAGCTGAAACCCTATGCACGGTCATCAATTTTCTCTAATTTGTCACAATAGTCGACAATCACTGGACCCTCTTGCAGAAGGTTATGTGATGGAGAAAGTGAAAATTTTGAAAACAGAAAGAAGCCTGGAAGATTATAGGCAGTACGAAGAGCAGAATGCTATTCATGATTTGGAAGACATATACAAATATTTTTCTAGTGGTATCCATTTCAACAAGGAACACTGATACTGTATTAAGAATGAACAAAAAAATAAGTGCTGTGTTTTACTGGTACAACTGATGAAATACCTAATATTATTGGATATGTAACTGTCAAGACTGATCTGAGTGTCCTCCTTTCCTTGGGTAAATATAAAATTCCTCAGCATAAAGTGCCCCACAGTTGTGTGACAATAAAATTTGTGTGTGTCTTAGGTAGTATAATTAAATATATCAAATCAATAGTACCTAAAGAAGACACTTTAAACAAGAATTTTGTGATTCAATACAAAATGAATATGTTGGAAGAAGTTTTTTCAGATGACAGATGTTCACAGTTGCAACTAATAATAGAGCAAATACAGTTTATAAATAAAAACAACAGCTGTAAGTACAGTGGGAACACATTATTATCGCCAGCTACACTTTATGTACATTCACCATCTGCAAATGTCACTGAGCACAATAGTGGTTATCTGTATGTGCCACATCCTTGCAATGTGAGGAACCTTATAGCAAAGTTAAATTTAAACAGTTTAAACTTGAGTACCTGAAGATTACAAAGGAATTTTTGAAAGATTGTGAACTTGTGGTAAATGTGCTTCTGGATGAAACTTACATTGAGCCTTGTTTGATCTCTAAGGCAGATACAATATAAGGTACCAGCAAGACTGATGATAATTTTGTTAAAACAACTCAGGTTTCCTTGTTATCAAGCACTCCCCCCCCCCCCTGCCCCCTTTCCAAAATTTAAAAATGTTTAGACTATTATACCTGTTCACAATTTAACAGCTCCACATCTAAAAAAATATGCTATTACATTTAATAAATGAAGTAGAGAAAATTTAATTTATTGTGTTAGCTTCAGCATCAGATAATAATGCAGTACATCGGAAACCTTATGAGATACTTACTCCAAATTGCGTACTGCAGCCTTGTATTGCACATCTTGTCAATAAAAGTAGAAAGTTATTCTTAATTTTTTATGCTGTACATACACTGAAATGTATGCGTAACAACTGGACTGGTAAACCTGACAGAGCGTCGAAGTTCCTGATTTTGATCTTATAGTTATTGTAGCTTTTGAGTATTTGGAACTGATGTACAAAAATAAAACGGTGCATAAGTAAAATACAGTCATTTGTAGTGATTTGAGGCCCTATTCACTTGTAACATTCAGAAACAAGATATTAATCTAGCACTGAAAATTTTTGGTGCAAGAACAGTAGCTGCTAGAAAGATCTCAGCTTCTAGGTACACATACTTTTCAGAATCGCAATATACAGCATCGTTCATACAAATCATTTGTGACTGATGGCACATAGTGAATGTTAGAGGTGCATATGAAGGTGAAAGATTCAACAATCAGTATGGGCAACCTATTTGGGTAAATAGTTTCTTAAAATTAGAGCTTTTAAAGAAAATGTCATCGAGATTGAAAGACTGGAGGCAGAGTGTTCCTAGCTGCCAATCTTCAAGCCCTCAGACTTTTCAGTCACTAATCAACACACTTGATACTTTCTTAGTCTTGATTCCATATGTATTTGAACATTACAAAACAGATTACAGGCTGATGAGCGAGTTTCAGAGCGACGATCTGGAAGGTAGATTTAGCTGTTAGGGTCAACTCAGTGAGGCAAATTACTATGTAAGTTATGCCCAAATGATTATGAAGAAAATAGTATTCGTTGATATGATGCAGCTTAATTCTTTGCATAAAAATATACCCCTGAGGACTCTGCTTCCTTGTTCTGGTACGTATGTTGACACATATTCTGTGATTGTAAGGGAGAAGCACTGAAAGACCTGAGTCGAAACAAGGCCCCTGGAGTAGACAACATTCCATTAGAACTACTGACAGCCTTGGGAGAGCCAGTCCTGACAAAACTCTACCATCTGGTGAGCAAGATGTATGAGACAGCCAAAATACCCTCAGACTTCAAGAAGAATATAATAATTCCAATCCCAAGGAAAGCAGGTGTTGACAGATGTGAAAATTGTCGAACTATCGGTTTAATAAGTCACAGCTGCAAAATAATAACGCGAATTCTTTACAGACGAATGGAAAAACTGATAGAAGCCGACCTCGGGGAAGATCAGTTTGGATTCCGTAGAAATGGTGGAATACGTGAGGCAATACTGACTCTACGACTTATCTTAGATGAAAGATTAAGGAAAGGCAAACCTACATTTCTAGCATTTGTAGACTTAGAGAAAGCTTTTGACAATGTTGATTGGAATACTCTCTTTCAAATTCTGAAGGTGGCAGGGGTAAAATACAGGGAGCGAAAGGCTATTTACAATTTGTACAGAAACCAGATAGCAGTTATAAGAGTCGAGGGGTATGAAAAGGAAGCAGTGGTTGGAAAGAGAGTGAGACAGGGTTGTAGCCTATCCCCGATGTTATTCAATCTGTATATTGAGCAAGCAATAAAGGAAACAAAAGAAAAGTTCGGAGTAGGTATTAAAATCCATGGAGAAGAAATTAAAACTTTGAGGTTCGCCGATGACATTGTAATTCTGTCAGAGACAGCAAAGGTCTTGGAAGAGCAGTTGAACGGAATGGACAGTGTCTTGAAAGGAGGGTATAAGATGAACATCAACAAAAGCAAAACGAGGATAATGGAATGTAGTCGAATTAAGTCGGGTGATGCTGAGGGAATTAGATTAGGTAATGAGACACTTAAAGTAGTAAAGGAGTTTTGCTATTTGGGGAGCAAAATAACTGATGATGGTCGAAGTAGAGAGGATATAAAATGTAGACTGGCAATGGCAAGGAAAGCGTTTCTTAAGAAGAAAAATTTGTTAACATCGAGTATATATTTAAATGTCAGGAAGTCATTTCTGAAAGTATTTGTATGGAGTGTAGCCATGTATGGAAGTGAAACGTGGACGATAAATAGTTTACACGAGAAGAGAATAGAAGCTTTCGAAATGTGGTGCTACAGAAGAATGCTGAAGATTAGATGGGTAGATCACGTAACTAATGAGGAGGTATTGAATAGAATTGGGGAGAAGAGGAGCTTGTGGCACAACTTGACTAGAAGAAGGGTTCGGTTTGTAGGACATGTTCTGAGACATCGAGGGATCACCAAATTAGTATTGGAGGGCAGCGTGGAGGGTAAAAATTGTAGAGGGAGACCAAGAGATGAATACACAAAGCAGATTCAGAAGGATGTAGGCTGCAGTTGGTACTGGGAGATGAAGAAGCTTGCACAGGATAGAGTAGCATGGAGAGCTGCATCAAACCAGTCTCAGGACTGAAGACCACACCAACACCACCACCACCACCACCACCACCACCACCACCAACAACAACAACAACAACAACAAGGGAGAATTTTGAAATATGAAAGGTACCAGAAAGTTTTCTGTCTTTATTGATGTACACATCTGGTTGTGCTCTAAAGAAGGAACTTTTTCTTAAATGTGTTATATTTCCGATCTGGTAAGGAAGTCGAATTACCCAACCCAAATGACTTCATTGCAGAATGTGACCACGGAAGGTTGACAGTTCCCACTGAGAACACTGTTATGGTGACTACTCTTGCCTGGTACATGTTGAAACATGTATCGGATGTGTGTTCAGGTACTTTCATTGGTGATTTACATCAACTTTCTGTTTTGCACTAAATGTATAGTCTTAAGTTGGATTTCTGTGATCCTGATGAGGCTCATTTACATGATACTTGTATATGCTAGAGAACTTTGAGGGACTTATTTCTAAACATCAATTTCTGATTGTGCAAGGTGATGATAAATAATCTAAGAATGTCAATGACACTATACCAAGCAAACAAAGTGGCAGGCAGTTAAAAAAACTGATGAAAACATAAAAATATTTTGTAAATAAATATGTAAATGCTATACTTACTCAATATTTTAATGCAGTTTTCAATAAATAAATATGTAAATGCCATATTTTTCAGTAATTCCATCCCACTTCTCCTATATAACAATTCTGAACTATGACGTTTGAAGAAGCTTACAAAGAAAAGAGAAAATTCCATTTCATAAGTTGTGTGTAATACAGATTTTGTGACATATTCATTTTACAATTTTATCATGCGGCTCTGTGTGTGTGTGTGTGTGTGTGTGTGTGTGTGTGTGATGGAATTCAGAGGCTAGGCGGGAATGAAGTGCACTATTTGGCCTAAAAGTTTTTGTAAGGAATTGTAAAACAATTGTTTATGAAAATGTGTGTGTGGTTTTGAAATTCAGAGACTGAACAGAATCTGAAGTACAGTATTGGGCATAAACATTTTTGTGGGGAATTCAGAAGCTGCCAATTATCTAAATGTGTGTGTGTGTGTGTGTGTGTGTGTGTGTGTGTGTGTGTGAGTGTGGTTTTTTTTTTTTTTTTTTTTTAAAAAAAAAGAGGCTAGACAGAAGTCAAGTACAGTATTTGGCATAAACGTTTCACAGGGAAGTATAAAGTAATCATTTACAAAAATACGTGTGTGCGTGTTTTGAAATTTAGTTTCAATACAGAATTAAAAATGTAACATTTGATATAAAGCCTTTTGTCCTATAGTATGAAAACAATCATTTATGAAAAAGAGTGAGTGTGTGTGTGGTTGTTTTTTTTTTTTTTTGTTTTTTTTTGCTAGTTTCAAGATGATTGGTGCAGAAGTAGCAAGTTGCTTATTGCCAAATGACACTCGATGCTCTAAGTTCTTTTTTTCTTTTAAATAAAAACTGAAACAGTACCATCATTTGTGTCACTAAGGAAAAAGATTTCAGTTACTTCAAGAGTAAATAATAATTCACAAACAACTATGTCATTATACTTAATTTAGTGCAGCATGAAAGGCAAGTATTTGAGATTGTACATAGTTCAGTCCACAAACTGCCAGCAGCCTTCGTCTAGCCACAGCTCAGCTCACAGTCTACAGAGCTACTTTGGTAACAGCACCAATGTGTGCCCAGGCCAGTATTTCTAGTCAGCCATGGGACTAGATGGTTTGGGATATCTGATTGTTTTTACTCTGAAGTTTTTCTAGTGCACCCGAGATTACCCCTAAGCAAAAATGATGTGATCATCACAGTGCCTGCTACTAGGCAAGTCCATGGTGTCTGTCTGCTGGTGGACCGCAAGTCCTTCGTAGCAATTTTGGGACTAGGCCACTGGTGCACTGCCTGCAGTGCTGGGTGCTTGTTCCCATCTTATCTTGCTAATACTAAGAGGAAACATACTGATGTAGGTGTTATTATCAATCTGTTTAGGGACCTCAAAATCAATCATTGATCATGCCATGTTTTGCAACTCTCCCAGACATCAATAAGAGTTTTGGCCCAGGTGTGACCAATAGTATCTAGAAGGTTCCTCATTTAAGCAGTGTAAAACTCCACCAGCAAGACAGTTCTGATAAAACTTGATGGTGATTGGCACTGATTAGTACCAAACATCCAGGTATGTAACATGTCTGCTCGATTCAAGTTTCAACAGGTTTGAAACACGAGAGAGAGAGAGAGAGAGAGAGAGAGAGAGAGAGAGAGAGAGAGAGAGAGAGAGAAGAGGAAGAGGAAGAGGAGGAGGAGTTTGAATTGTCAATTGTCACCTTAGTTGACATGAGACAGTCATTTGTCTAGCTCCTGGCAGTAGCATAACAATATGAAATACAAACAGCAGCAGAATAGGCTATCACAAATGACAGAGAAATCATTTAAGTCCAAGAATAACCTGTTACATACAGAGTGGTGCAACTGATGTTCGTCATCAATCATTATTGTATCTATTATCTGCAACCACAGCATTTGTTGAAAATACACCCATGAGAAGAGCAGTGCTGTCAAAGAAACAAGTAGTCACTCCTCTTCAGTTAATTAGCTTCATGTTCCAGGATCATTTTGCATGATCAATTATGATGATGCAGAATGGGTCTTTCACATTCACATTGCAAATTAATTAGTAAATGTTGCTACATGCTGAATATCTATACGTTTTATTTATTTATTTTAAACATACAGATAAGAGTTAGTAATTCTTACTGACCGCCTTTCTCACATTACAATAATAGGAATTCTTCTAAGGAACAGAAGTTGTCAAGGATAAACTATATTGTCCTGAACAAGCAGTGTTAAAAAGATTATTCCTAGTGGCATTCACAACCAACCAGTCATGTACTGAGTACTACTTCAAGCACAGCCACAGTAATTTTCCATATTTTATCACAACTTGCCATCATTACCATGGAAGAGGATGTCTAATCAAGAGTACACGTAAAAAAACCTGAGATATTATTTAGTGAGTTCTAAGGGAGAGAAATTCAGGTAGATTACCACAGCTAAGGACTTTGGGAAATGGTAAATGTCTAATGAGAAAGGATGATATATTGATTTAATAGGGTAAAGGGTGAGTACAAAGAAGGTAAGTCATTAGCTATGTTTTGCAGCTAGAGGTGTGATCACATTGTCTGATATAGTGAGAGAGATCATTTGAAATTTGGGTTCCTGCTGCCAAACAGGTTTTACGGACATTGGTTGTACCATGGAGTGAGAAATGAAGGAGTTTTCTCTGGTGATAACAAGTTTTTCTAATATGAATGGTAAGTTGGAGGAGAAATAGAAGGGACTGCATATGTTGATCTGTTGGTAAAGCAGACAGTGTGTATGGAAATCTCTTTGTCTGTCTTCTAATAGCCAGTAAGCTGTGCTTAACAGTGTGGTACTTGCATCTAACTAGGAGTACTCTACATTGACCAAGACGCTACTGACATTGTTCATAAACAATACGTCAAGAACTTTCATCAGACTGATACGGCGAGCTCAACGCCTTCAGTCACTGAAGAGAAATATACAGTCATCAGCTCCCCATCTCGGGTCTTTTAAGTGACTACATTAAAGTGCCTGTCACATAAAACCTCAATGTTACTACGAGACCGACTCTTCTAGTGGCAGAATCAAATTTACAAGTTTCAACTTTAAAATCTGACATTCAATGAGTCTGATACCACACAACATCACATTTTCTAACACGAAGTCAATATATACAGAATATATTACCCATGTTTGACCATGGTCCACAATGAACAATAATATTTTTCAGCTCACGCAATGGTAAAAGCACTGACCCTCCTTCATTTTTGCTGTTTCACACGTCGCTATTTCAAGCGAAGATCAATGCATATTCTCAGGTAAGTACTTGTACAATACTGTAGCCACAGGAACAATTGACAGCGCTATCCTTTATCAGTGCTTTACCATAATAAATGTAACTAAGGTGTATTTGCCTGTAACATAAAAAAGTTCATGATGCCAAATACAAAATTTGAATTGTGTCGTTATAGTTGCCCTCCATTTCCTCACAAGTTCCCCTACGATACTCCAATAAAATCTAAAATAATTAATCATAGTTCCTGGAATCATAAATAACTTAAGGATGCTAGCTAATACATCCAGCAGAATGAACTACACTGTCCAGTCACAATGTGACCACCTGACAAAAGCCTGAATAGCCATTATTTGCAGCACAGACTGCTGCAAGACATGGAGAAAGGTTCTGGAAGTTACTGACGGGGATGTGGAGCCGTGCCATCTCGAATGCCTTGACCAGCTGCACAAGATTTATGAATTGAGGATCCATGGCACAAACAGAATGATCAATGTGGTCCCACAGATTTTTGATTTGGTTTAAATCCAAGGGGGTTTGGTGGCCATGGGAGTATGACAAACTCATGCTGGTGCTCTTCAATTCACACTTGTGCACTATGAGCTGTGTTACATGTTGCATTGTCCCACTGGTATATGTCATCATGCTGAGAGAAAACAAACTGCATGTAGGAGTGGGCATAGTCCTAAAGGATAAACGTATATTTGTGTTGGGCCACTGTGCCTTCCAGAATCACGGGATCACTCAGAGAGTGCCATAAAAACATTCCCCAGACCATAATGCTCCTCCTCTGGCCTGGACCCTTCTGAAGAATGTTGCAGGGTGTTTGCTTTCAGACATTTCACGCAGTACATGCCAATGACCATCTGTCTGACAGAGCATAAAATGTAGTCCGTCTGGTCACCTGTCATCACACAGTGGATGTCCAGCTGTGGTACTGGCATGCACATTCCAGTCTTTGTTGCCGATGAACAGCAGTCAGCAAAGGTGCATGAACCAGGTGGTTGGCCATTGGTTCACCTACACAGACAGCTGCTCAACAGTTTCACATCTATTTGTCCATGAACACGTCCGCAGTCATAATGCATCCCTGCACACGGGGCCCGTGATGCACCACAGCTGCCTCCGCACTTTTTATCGATAAAACCATTTTCTCATGCATGGTATAGTTTAACTATGGCAGCATGCCAACAGTTTACAAACTTAGCTGTTCTGGAAATCCTTCCACATCCTTAGCCTGAAATCCAATGGTCTTGCCCTTTTAGACATCAGATAAATTCTCAGTTCTGCATTCGACAACGACTGCACTGTTTTCCCAGTCCCCTGACATGATTTATACATCCTCCATTGCTAGTGATGTCAGCTGCCGTCTGTCAGTGGTTACTGCATGATGATGTCGAACATAGGTAGTGGTCATATTAATGGGACTGGACCATGTACAAAGCAAATAAAAAAAAAGTTTTTTCAACAGAGTGTAAGATGGTTGGGTCACATTACGAGCAAAAGCAAAGTGAAAACCACATTGAGGTCTCAGTGGAGCTTCCCGCTCGTGTAAACCTTGAAAAGTTACAGTAGTTCATAAGAACAGTCAATTGTTACAGAAAGTTTGTATCTAATATTGTCAAATATACCATTTTTAAATGAACTAATGAAAACTTTTGAATTGTAGCATAAAACAAAACTTTCCTGTCTGCAAGAGTGGTCGCACTCCTGCCAGGTAAACATAAGGTATTAGCCACCAACATTTCACAGCATGGCACAGATGCTGTGTTGTTGCATAAAAATGTAGATAGATTGGAACAGTCCACAGGTTTTGCTTCTAAAGCACTGCCTGTAACACTATCAAATGACTCACAATCAGAGAAAGAGGCACTAACTATTAGGTACAAAATTTCATACTGGTAACAAACCACAAACTGCTGATAACACTTTCTAATATACACAGAAGGACCCCAGGAAACTGGCCCGGTGGTTCTACAGGTGGCCACTATTAATTAGTAATTAAAATTGTTCAATCAATTGTAGACCCACCACAAAGCACACTAGAACCAAAGTCTTATCCCCACTGCCAAAGTGTCCAGATAAGGAGTCTGATATGTGTGAGGCACTATGTATCCAGCCAGATGATATGGTACAACACTACAACAAATGTATTGTGGTTCTGGGCTGGAGGAGGGGATTTAATGAACAAACTGTATGAGGTTTACAGAGTTTTATTGCTACTATAGTTCTCACCCCTGTAAAGTCTGCATCAGGATCACTGCTCATGTGCTTCACGAACTGTGCCAATAGATTTGATACAGTAACATCAGTTACTCCTGCAAGTACTTTTCCATGTAATAGTTCCAGTGAAGCATTAGCTGAAATGAAACAAGAATGTCTTATTAGAACCCAGAAAATTATTACTATTGGCATAAAACCATTCTTTAAAAGATCTGCCAACAAATACAAATTACCTACTCTACATATTGCAGTATGTCTTTAAAAACACAGAAAGAAAACATTGTTGCAATTTTTTGTGACAGTTTTAATACAAATTACAAGTTTTGCTCTGGGGATCTCTATTACTTGGGAGAAGAATTGTACAACACTCGCCTCCATGAATGAATCTATACTGCTGTAATTCATATAATGCATACGAACACACATATTTTATCAGATATGTATAATAAAAAAAATTAAGATTAATACTATTGTAAAACACATTACTTCCTTAACACAGATGGATATATATGGATAAACCTGACTTTTCATTTCACAGAATGGGCATACGATTAGTGAAACTGAACAGTTCAAATTTCTAGGTGTTCATATAGATAGTAAACTGCTGTGGAAAGCCCACGGTCAGGATCTTGTTCAAAGACTTAATGCAGCCATTTTTACTATTTGAATGGTATCTGAAGTGATTGATCGTTCAACACAAAAATTAGTCTACTTTGCTTATTTTCATTCGCTTACGTAGTATGGTATTATATTTTGGGGTAACTCTTCCCAATCTAAAAGGATATTTTTGGCTCAGAAACGGGCGGTTTGGGCAGTAAGTGGTGTAAATTCTCGAACCTCTTGTCGACCCCTGTTCACGAGTCTGGGTATTTTGACATTGGCCTATTTCTTGTCAACAATATTAGCTTATTCCCAAGAATAGGCAGCTTTCATTCGGCGAATACTCGGCAGAAATCAAACCTGCATTTGGATTGGACTTCCTGAACTCTTGTGCAGAAAGGTGTGCAGTATACTGCTGCATCCATTTTCAATAAGCTACCACTCGAATTCAAAAATCTTACCAGTAATCCACATACTTTCAAATCAAAACCGAAGAGTTTCCTCATGGGTCACTCCTCCTATTCTGTCAAGGAGTCACTTGAAAATTAAGCTGATTCTTGTTGTATTGTCGATTGTGTTTACTTAAACTTTTGGATTGACTTTTTTGGGTTCATAAATATTTTATTTTTATCTGTTATCACTTTTATGTTGTAATTTCTATGACCTTAGAGATATGTTCCTTAATTTGGTCCTACAGAACTTAATGCATAAATAAAAAAATAAAATAAAATAAAAATTGAGTGTTTTCTTGTTTTTATGTGTTACACCATCTCCTGGACAAGAGCTCCTTGATCTGACTAGAGTCAGCATATACAGAATTTCTGTATCGGTAAACTTTTTCTCAAAATTTGAACAATGTTTCTTGGAACTGTACATGTAACTTTTTAGTACAATGTAACTACCAATCACAAGGAAACGTTACTGGTGACAACAAAGGATACTGTTTAGAAAGATTTACAATTTTCATCATGGTGGTACACCACGGGCCATAGACCACAGCGGTGAACAAAAGCAGCGGGGTTTTGTATGGGTAAATGCACATGCACCTGTTGAGCAACTGACCACCCAGATGAACCAAGGGGCTACCAACAGTATCTCCTCAATGGCTGTCCACCAAACATTGTTGAGTATAGGTCTAAGCAGTAGGCATCTGGTGCATGGACCCATGCTAACTGCTGTTCATTGGCAATGAAGGCTGGAATGTGCATCCCAATACTGCAACTGGAGCTCCACTGGGTGGCAACAGGCAGCCTTTTGCAATGAACTATATTTTACAGTCCATCGGCATGAAATGCCTGAAAGCAAACACCTTGCCACAACCATCAGAAAGGTCCAGGCCGGAGGAGGGAGTGTTACAGTCTGGGGAATGTTTCTGTGGCATTCCCTTGGTGATCTCGCCATTCTGGAAGGGACAATGTATTAACACAAATATGCATCTAACCCTGGGGACCCTGTCCACCCCTAAATGCAATTTGTTTTTCCATGGCACGGTGCCATCTACCCGCAGGGCAATGCAACATGTCACACGGCTCGCAGTGTACGAGATTGGTTCGAAGAACACCAGGATGAGTTTACTGTACTCCACCGGCCACTGAACTCCCCACATTTAAACCCATTTGAGAACCTGTGGGACACCTTGACCTGGTTATTTGCATCATGGAATCTCAACAGAGAAATGTAGTGCAGCTGGCCATGGCACTGAAGCCAGTATGGCTCCACATCCCTCATTGAATCTTGTCCTGCACATCTCACAGTGCTTCACACTGCAATAGATGGTTATTCACACCATTGACAGGTGGTCACATTAATGTGACTGGACAGTGTAAGAACAAAAATAAAAAGAATCAACATTAAATGTTTACATACTGAAAATTCTGGATGCAAAATTAATATTAAATCTTTAGACTAGTCTGATGATTGAGCAGACATCATCAAGACTAAAGAAGAAATAAAATATGCCATAGGAAAACTACACAAGATTATGGCAAAGATAGGCTTCCTGATATCTTATGAGAAATCCCACTACATGGAAAATCTGCATTAAGCTAGCAGGAAAGTTACAATTAACATGGAATACAGGACGATTTTACTGGTCATAATTGTTGGAGGACACTGTAAAAGTTACAAAAACTGAAAAACAGGAACAGAAAATTATTAGAAAAAAATAGGCCTGCAAACAAGAAAATGGAACTTTGATGAAGAGAACATTATATCTCTAAATGGCATATGAAAAAGTAGCTTGGAATTCTATAGTCATGTTTATAGAATGGAAAACAACAGCCTAACCAAAAGATTACATGGGGAAAACTTACAATACATGGACATTGTAGAAGAAAACATAATAAATTGTCTAGCCTTTAGAACACTAGTAGCAAAACACAGATTCAAGGAGAAGCTTAAGAAGAAGACTGGCAAAAAAATGGTCAGAAGAATAGAAGGAAAAACTTAGTGGATTCATGCACAGAGGACAAGAAAGCAGAAATCATCCAACAAGTTTAAGAACGCTGCTTAAGTGAGAAAAACAAAGAAGGAAAAAAAGAGAGAAAGAAGCACAAAAATAATAAGTGATTCCAATTAAGAAAAATATATTACAAATCAGTTCACTTTGACCTCTGTGTGTTTATGAATCATTTATCAAACACTCTCATTTCCGCAGATGAAGGATTTTTCATAAAATTTGCCAATGAAAAACTTGAAACTGCGAGCCAACTTGTTTACAAGTATAAAGTAACAAATAATTATAAAACTTGTTAAAACCTGTTGAAATATTCTCTAAAGATATCAAGATGGAGTCTGCCATGAAAAATTGCATGGCTCTTAGTGTTGTCCCAGAGGCTACATATCGGCCACAGCCAAAGATGGGAGGTCGACTGAGCTGATGATGAAACATGAAAATTAGAATCTCAGAATGAGTCAGTAAAAAGATATCAACCATACCAGATGAAAAGAAAAGGGCACAAGGAGGAATTCACAAAGTGTGACTGGAAAATCCTGAAAAATCAGCCTGCAAAGGATGAATTTGATAAAAGATATTAATTCTTTAGGCTGCTCTGGTATTGAGTTACTATTTTGGTGTAGCTTACGGGCAGAATCAAGGTAAGTGACTCTGGGAAAGAGAAACAACTAAGGTAAGTCAACAGAGGAAAGGCAACTGGACCCGATTTGTAGTCTCTATGATTTTGCATAGAATATGTGAAAGGACTTACTCCCTCTTCTAGCAGTAGTCTATCACAGATTGTTGCAGTAATTAATCATTCCAAGTGATTGGAAAAATCGGTAAGTCTTTTCCTTTTTCAGTAAGGGTCACCAAACAGACGCACACGGCTGTAGACTTATGCAGGTTACAAAAATCTGTTGTAGAATTTTGGAACACATTTTATGCTATTGCACAAGATTGAAAATCTCCTCTACAAGAACCACATGGACTCTTTGAAAATCTCCTCTATAAGAACCACATGGACTCGGCAAGTGATGATCTTATGAATCCCAACTCGCACTGTTCATCTACAAGACCACAGGGCATCCATAGAAGTTTATCAACGAGCGGGCAATGCTCTAAAATTAGCATTTTCAGTATAACTGATTATGTGAATTTGAGTATGTATCATACCCCAAGAACTAAATTTGACAGGAAATAAGCAAAACTAATTATACCTCAAATGATTAATGATTATTAGGTATCCACAACCCGTTTCTATGGCAGATTAGTGTGATACCTAATAGTAAGCATATTTCAACTGGGGAAATACGGAATAAACTTTAAAATATGATTTTTTTTTTTTTCATATTTGATACCTTATATAACACCCTCTCCTTCCCTCTTTCCTGATGAGGCAACAGTTTGTTGCGAAAGCTTGAATTTTGTGTGTATGTGTTTGTTTGTGTGTCTGTCGACCTGCCAGCACTTTCATTTGGTAAGTCACATCATCTTTGTTTTTAGACATACTTTACTTACAAACCTTGACAATCTAATTAAGTTCATGAATGGAAAATCCAGGGTGGAATGTAACAATATTACGAAAAGGATAGTTGCTACTCACCATATAGTGGAGATGCTGAGTCACAGATAGGCACATTCTCCCTCCTCCCTGCCTTAACCTCCTCCTTAGCCCCACTACACAGTTGCTTCTCCCATCATGTGCTGCCGCCTGCAGCCTGGCCTCAGCAGCCAGAAAGTGTTGTCTACTTCTGACAAAGGCATTGTTCGCCGGAAGCTCACTTTCTTACAGTCTTCTTGTTGTGTCCATCTTTGACTCAGCATCTCTGCCATATTGTGAGTAGCAACTATCCTGTTCATAATATTGTAACTATGTTCATGAATTTATTGCACTATTTTCATGACTTCTTTTGTTTAATTCCAACTGAACAAATTGTATTCTGAAAATGGAATTTTTTGGGTTGGTTGGTTAAACTGTAACCTAAAGCCAGTATTCGACTGAATGAATATGAGGAAACATCCATAAACCACCCTCAAATTGGCTCATAGAATTGACTTTCCACAGCCTAGGATATACAGAGCCCTAGTCTCCACAGTTCTGACACATTATTGTACAGCCACACCAACTGGGCAGCAGAACTCATATCTCTACAACTGCATGTTGTGCCTCACTGCACCTCATAGTGTATGAGAAGGCTCCAATTCCTGGAGAGTATGTCTCTTCGACCTCTAAGTATCACTTTTTCCCCTCTCTCTTCCTGACTGCTGCATTTGATTGCACAGCTACATAATGTATGAACCTACAGTATAGTACAGCCACGTTCTTCAGTCTACTACGATAACTGTCATGTAAAACTGCATGCTGTCTTAGGAAACTGTCATGGATCTCGCACATTTTCAGACAAGCAGTGAATTACTGTGGTGATTAGGTGGTGCCATAGGGGGATGCCTGTCCTCATGCAAAAGGGGGACGATATTCCGGAAAGTATACTGCAGCCACATTTGTGTTTTGCTGGAAATTGTCACCACAATTTGCATGTCAGGTTGTTAAAGTGATCCTTTTCTGCAGCTTGATAATGGCTACATGAAGAAGTGACAGAGAAGAGACTGGAGACATTGTTTCCATCTATTCTGTAATAGTTCACATCCACCTTGATCCCCAAACAGCTCCGAAACTGCTATGGTACTAAGGAAACTAAATAATTTCTTCAGTAAATCATGACAACCAAAAAATTAAATTTATACTGTGATTGCTAAAACTGTGGTATTTTTTGCAGTTCACAAAAATGCTAAATCTTGGTTTGATAGAATCACTGGCAATCACTATCAAAAATAAGTAAGAATTTTGTATGAGTAAAAAATGTTTATCGTCAGATCCCAGGAGAGGGTAAGTGGCTCCTCTTACCCCCTACCTTCCCGCAGAGACCCATGAAGATTGGTAAATACAAATGCCCAGACTGATGATGCATTCCTCGACTCTACAATGCATTTGATATGGTTTGGAACAGAATATCAGGCGATATTTGTCATTGGAATAAAGGAGTTTCTGGCAAACAGAACAAACGTGGATTTCATATCAGAGAGAAATTTTAAAACATAAAAGTAGTTTTATGCTTACCCCAAGGGAGAGCTGTATGACAATTACAGTTCACGACAGACATAACTAATCTAGTGGATACGGTCAGAAGCTTTATGGTAAAGAGAGGCATCTTCAATCGGTGTGTTGCAGCTGCACAACCCACTCCCATCCTACCTCACAAGGGCATCGGCACACTGTACATGTGCTGCTGTTAGTAGTCCCACTGGAGGACTCTTTCATGTGGAAGTTACTGCTCATGTCCCACATTTGTAATGAGGACATCTGTTGTCAGGTGGACTGTGGGCCACAGTCTCTTCTATCATCCAGCAAAGTATGCACCACTGGGCTCACCGAAGTTGTCTCTACCATTGTGGCATTTGGGGCCTACAGGGACAGTTCTATTCCACTTAGTGGGCAGCTCTTTGTCACGGTAGGCTACAAAAACATTGCATGGATCATAATGTTATTTGTTTTCGACCACCCAACAGCTGCTAAATTTCTGGCTGGATGATCTAGGCTTGGCATTTGCACCCCTATTTAAGCTAGATCTGAGATGGGCCTCGAATATTCAGGTGCATGTCACTCTTCAGTTGGACACCGTGCTTCGTTTCTACCTGTCTGGTGGCCTGATGTACCGCAGTGAAACAGGACTTTGATCCTCTCCAGGCTGCCAGAGTTACTGAGCCAGTGAAATGTTGTGCATGGGCCACAACATAGATCATAATCAGTTATCTTTGACTATGTGGGGATTTCAAGGCTATCATCAATGCTCAGTCACAAGTCAACACTATGTATTTCCTAGACAGATAACCTCTTTACCAAACTCGCTGGAGAATACTACTCAAAGATCGACCTTGCCGATGATTACCTTCATTGTCCTTAGATGAGGAAACTCAGAACATTGTCATCAACAACACATTTCTGGATTACAGGTACAAGTAACTTCCATTTTGCATTGCCTTGGGCCCAACAATTTTCAAAAGGTATCTGTAACAACTGACACAGCACATTCCAGGTTGTGGGAACTATCTGGATGTTCTCATTGTTACGGGCCCTCCCACCTGGAGCATTTGCAAAACTTCCTCAGCTCTTTTACAATCCCGCAGGATGCAGGACCATACTGTCATTTGAAGAAGTATACATTTTTCAACCAGGGGGCACTGGTTCATCAAAGATGGAATCAGGCCAACTGATTGAAATGACGCCTCCATCAATTCCCTTCCCCACACAAGGAACTTAAATTGTAGATGTGTTTGGGCAAAGTCAATTATTACTCCAAATTCTTACCCCAAGCAGCCCACATTGTGCAAACCTTCAATCATTTGTGTAAAAGGGGAGTGCCCTGCAACTGGATCCCGGCCTTTGAGCAAGTTTTTATTCACTTAACAACCATGCTTAAATCTGTGTCTTTTCTGTGGAATGTCTGCTGGTTGTGGCAGCCGACACACGCACCTATGGCATTAGAGCAGGTCTGGCGCACAGGACTGATGGTGGCTCTGAATAGCCAATTAAATATGCATCTAAGATGTTCAACTTTGCACTGTGCAACTATTCACCGATCAATAGGAAGCACTGGCAGTGGTGTTTGCTGTCAAAAAATTTAATGTCTACCTTCCTGGGACAAAGTTCTCTTTAATTACAAATCAAAAGCCCTCATTCACATTATTCAGATATTAATCCAACATCTGGAGCTGACAGTTCAATGCCATCTGCACTAGGTGTTATTCCTGAGTGCACACAGTTATACCATCTGGTTTAAGCCCACGGCACAACATTCCTACGCTGGTGCCTTGTTGCATCTACCTGCTGGCCCAAACACCCTGACTTCAACCGACAGGATACCGTCTTTTTCCACATCAATACCGCACAACAACATACATTGTACAATTTCCCTATTACAGCCACACGTCACCACAGCCGTGTGCCACAACCTCACCCAGCAGCAGGGCCTCCAATACGTGGCTCGTGGCTGACAAACGTACCTCAGTTGCCGGTTGGTGACTGATCTCAACCCCCAGAAACTCATTTCTCACAGGCTCTCTGTTGTCGATGATGTCATTCTCTTGGATACTGAGACTGACACACACCTGATAATCATTCCAGCCGAATTGCATCAGTGAGTCCGGAGCTTACAGCACCAGGCACCTTGAGAGATGTCCTACACAAAGGTGTTGGCTTGCCGACATGATTACTGGCCGGCTATCAACAGTGACATTGAGGGAATGGTCTGTCACTTCACATGTACACCTGGTACCGAGCAGCAGGCCCCCACAGCTGCACAGTGTACAACAGGCACCACGCAACACCCCCACAGTCATTTGCACCCTGGCCTACAACCTACTATGCCTGGGACCACTTCCAACTTGATTTTGCAGACCGGTTTTTGGGATTGACATGGTTGCTCATTGTGGGTGCCTACTCAGAGTACCCATATGTGGTAGGCACGGTATCCACCAAGACTGACGTCACCCTCACAGCCTTGACCCAGGTTTTGGCCATCAAGGCATTTTGGTCTCTGATAATGGCCCCCAATTTACAGCTTCTACTTTCAAAGAGTTCTGTGTGGGCAATGGCATAAAACATATTCTCAGCCCTCGATACCATCCTTTGTCAAATGGTGACGCTCAGTCACCACTGACGGTAGTAGAGAATCACGGGTGATGAGTTATGTCTTTACAAACACAGAACGGACTCGAGTGCTGCCATCATAACCAGCTTCAGCCTCCAGCACAGGCATGACACCAGCTACTGCCCCCTCCCCCCACATTCCAGTGATAGTATGCACCAGTACTGGCGCCACTGGTGACTGCCAAGAACAACACACCATCACTGTCTCCTGCATCCATGAGGATGGGGGGTACCCTCTCGCACCCTCCTGCCCGTTGAAATCATGATGGACTCTGTCAAACACCTTCTCTTTCCACAACTGGCAGTTGAAAGGACTGGGCCTTCACCTGTACCTTGTTTCCACCCCTCATGGCACTGACTGGGGCATTTCCACCTGTTCGCACCTGTTTCCGGTGACAGGAATCTGTTGTCAGGCACAGTGGAAGTTGAATGCCCACCAGAGGGGATAGACTCAGATGGCCATTAGGGAACACCATGACTGCACAGCACTGTGCTCGCATGGCGGGCATGCCACTGTCACACCATGTGAGAGCTTGATACTGTTGGATCTATCTTTGCTGTGCTAGGACTGCTTGATAACTACCTTGCTTGTCATTCAGTTACTCTTTCTGGTCGCATCTTAGTTTTGTCTCTCCACTGGTCTTGGCCTTTTTGTCACCATTGTGGTGAAGGCTTTGCATACTGCCTCATTGTCGTCTAGGTTGTTTGTCATTAACTGGTCTTTTTTCTGTCTGCAGAGTACCTGTCACATTTTGCTTGCCTGCCATTAGTTTGGGTAACTCTTCTGCATGCAACTCTCCTGCCTGGCTGCTTCCTCCATTTCTCCCAGAGCTCCAATGTGTGCACCAATATCTGGCTACCCACAAATATAGCAGTAAGGTGCAATAATTAATATTTTCCAATATAGCACCAAGCCTGCTACTTTCCAAGCCATATTTCAAATGTAAACCTCAAAGTATGTTTCCAAATGTCATCACACTTCCCAGTAACAATTCATACCTAAAGTGCCTGGCACTTTATGCGTCACTTATAGAATCAGTTTAGAGACACTGACATATTAAATATGTTGTGATTAATACTGAAAATCATATCTACGAGGGCAGTTCAATAAGTAATGCAACACATTTTTTTTCTGAAACAGGGGTTGTTTTATTTAGCATTGAAATACACCAGGTTATTCCCCAATCTTTTAGCTACACAACACTATTTTTCAACGTAATCTCCATTCAATGCTACGGCCTTACGCCACCTTGAAATGAGGGCCTGTATGCCTGCACGGTACCATTCCCTAGTCGATGTCGGAGCCAACGTCGTACTGCATCAATAACTTCTTCATCATCCGCGTAGTGCGTCCTACAGATTGCGTCCTTCATTGGGCCAAACATATGGAAATCCGACGGTGCGAGATCGGGGCTGTAGGGTGCATGAGGAAGAACAGTCCACTGAAGTTTTGTGAGCTCCTCTCGGGTGCGGAGACTTGTGTGAGGTCTTGCGTTGTCATGAAGAAGGAGAAGTTCGTTCTGATTTTTGTGCCTACGAATACACTGAAGTCGTTTCTTCAATTTCTGAAGAGTAGCACAATACACTTCAGAGTTGATCGTTTGACCATGGGGAAGGACATCCAACAGAATAACCCCTTCAGCGTCCCAGAAGACTGTAACCATGACTTTACCGGCTGAGGGTATGGCTTTAAATTTTTTCTTGGTAGGGGAGTGGGTGTGGCGTCACTCCATTGATTGCCGTTTTGTTTCAGGTTCAAAGTGATGAACCCATGTTTCATCGCCTGTAACAATCTTTGACAAGAAATTGTCACCCTCAGCCACATGACGAGCAAGCAATTCCGCACAGATGGTTCTCCTTTGCTCTTTATGGTGTTCGGTTAGACAACGAGGGACCCAGCGGGAACAAACCTTTGAATATCCCAACTGGTGAACAATTGTGACAGCACTACCAACGAGATGTCAAGTTGAGCACTGAGTTGTTTGATGGTGATCCGTCGATCATCTCGAACGAGTGTGTTCGCACGCTCCGCCATTGCAGGAGTCACAGCTGTGCACGGCCGGCCCGCACGCGGGAGATCAGACAGTCTTGCTTGACCTTGCGGCGATGATGACACACACTTTGCCCAACGACTCACCGTGCTTTTGTCCACTGCCAGATCACCGTAGACATTCTGCAAGCGCCTATGAATATCTGAGATGTCCTGGTTTTCCGCCAAAAGAAACTCGATCACTGCCCGTTGTTTGCAACGCACATCCGTTACAGACGCCATTTTAACAGCTCCGTACAGCGCTGCCACCTGTCGGAAGTCAATGAGACTATACGAGACGAAGCGGGAATGTTTGAAAATATTCCACAAGAAATTTCCGGTTTTTTCAACCAAAATTGGCCGAGAAAAAAAATGTGTTGCATTACTTATTGAACTGCCCTCGTAGTACACAAATCAAATATTATATGTTGTATGAAAGTGTAAGAGAAATAGACTTGATAGCAAAACTAAGCAGATTTAAGTAGAAAATTGTGCCACTTTCAACAAGGATAATGAACCATAATAGGACGTCTGTTTTTTTAATTATACCATTAAATTTGAAATTATAATAACAAACAGAATTATAATGTGTAAAATTATAATATTATTTTTCCAGTCATCACAAAATAATGGACTATTTTTACAGACAGTAAATATGTGATTATCAAAATATTACAATTATTCTCCACAATTATTGTTAACCATGTTAGGTTAGGTTAGTGTTGTTTAACGTCCCGGCGACAACGAGGTCATTAGAGACGGAGCGCAAGTTCGGGTTAGGGAATCGGGAAGGAAATCGGCCGTGCCCTTTCAAAGGGACCATCCCGGCATTTGCCTGAAATGATTTAGGGAAATCACGGAAAACCTAAATCAGGATGGTTGGAGATGGGATTGAACAGTCGTCCTCCCGAATGCGAGTCCAGTGTGCTAACCACTGCGCCACCTCGCTCGGTGTTAACCATGTACACTCTAAGCTATGTACATATGAAAGTGATTTTTTTACTGTAGTGTTTCCATTTTTATCTTATATAAAATTATGAGCATGTATGGTGTGTGAACTTTATGGAAGAGAGGTTTTGGATAGCAGTTTGAAGACTGAAATTGTATTAGGCTGTGCAATGGCTAACATCAGTCCTGCTCAGTCATAAAGATGACTTCAATAGCCATAGAAAATTCTAGCCATCGATTGATCAGTATTTTCTCATAAGATACAAAGCTGTAAGAAAACTAATAATTTCTTAATC
Source organism: Schistocerca nitens (assembly GCF_023898315.1). Classification (NCBI taxonomy): domain Eukaryota; kingdom Metazoa; phylum Arthropoda; class Insecta; order Orthoptera; family Acrididae; genus Schistocerca; species Schistocerca nitens. Next base: position 436,762,362 of record NC_064621.1, read on the forward strand.
AAATCATAAACTTGCAGCAGGACATTAAGTTTGTTACAGATAAAACCTGTATGTCAATCTAGAACTTCATTTTTCAGTGCAGTGCTTAACTGAATGAGGAGCTCCTCAGCTTGATTTGAACCTTACAAACACCCAATGTAAATTTAGCACTCTAAAAACACAGATGGCACGCAAGTCACTACAATTCCTTTAATTTAGCCATACCTATAATCCTTATGTCTTTTTTAATTAACCAATTTCAGTTTAGTAATGACTTCCACCTAGCATTTTCACATTTGATTTATGTTGAAAAGTATACTGTAACCAATAAATAATACTTCTGAAATAATATATTTATAATCTTCACACTACACATAATTATATTGTGCACTAGCTGAGAAACCTGGCATTGCTTGGGTATTTATTTATAGCTCTGCCTGAGACTTCATATGCATGGAATTTGTTTTTGACATATAATGCTTCTTTTTATACAATGTTTGCAGTAGTATGAATGGAGGCATAAATGAAGAGCTTGTTTGCTTCACTAATATGGGAGGGAGCCATGAACAGCCGGGCATGCAAAAAGCAACTAACACGAATGTCCACGCCTGCAACACATAGTGTCTGGCCTTGCGCTTTGTTTATGACAACGCCCTAATATAAGCTCACCTCAAATTGTACACAAATAAAGTGAATCGGTAAATTGTTGGGAACATGCGGGATTCGGGTATAAAAACTTGCTCACCAGTGCCAGTTCCCATCAAAATTTCTGCTTCTATGATGTTCACGTTGCAGAGAAGTAACTGTAAGCCTCTCCAAGGAAATAGGTTCTGAGGAGTGAGATAATGCATGATGCTCTCAATCAGAGTTACATGGCACCTTGCTTTTGGAAGGAGTTTCCAAAGAACATGTTGAAGTCTGATGTTCTTGAGACCACATAGTCCTCAGTCTTTCAGTCCTTCAGGTGCATTCAGAAACACTCAACTGTTTTCTACATCATAGCGTGTAGGCTTTCACGGCTGGCGTCTTCAGTAATTAAAACTTCCGGGCTAAGAGGCTGTGGTCCAATAGTAGAAATACTTCTCCCTGACGTTTCGTTGCCAGCTGCGGGCAACATCATCTGACTCACCTCAGATGATGTTACCCGCAGCTGGCAATGAAACGTCAGGGAGAAGTATTTCTACTATTGGACCACGGCCTCTTAGCCCGGAAGTTTTAATTACTGTTTTCTACATATTTTTATTCATAAACAAAATGAAATCAGAATGTAATGAGTAGGCACACAAACCACAAAGCGGACTTAGTACATCTGTTTTTCCTAGCAAATAATATAAATAAAACATATCAAAGGAAGCAAAGCAATCTCATTTAATATTTTAATACAAAAAACAAAATCAGTATATCTGTATATCACAGCCAAGTAAATCTGCTGTTAGTTGGTATTTGTATAGCTAAGACTGTGGTGCTTAAAGCCATCACTGATGTAACTTCCAAAAATACATTTGTCATTGAATTAGAAAAAACTAACAGCACCATCTATTGGTTCTTAAATGGCGTACTATGCCATGATGATTCAAACATCTGCACTGTGTGTGTGTGTGTGTGTGTGTGTGTGTGTGTGTGTGTGTGATGACAATTTTACAGTTTTATTATTATTATAGATAGAGATAGATAAACACTCTCTCTTCCTCATATTCCCAATTTTTAAGACAGCGAAAGAGTCACAGTACATTTTGATTTTCAATCACACTTTGGAATATGTATTTGTCATACCTTAACCCAAATGTAAAGAAAATAGGCTATCACATTCCATATTAAGTTGACCAGATTTCTTTGCTTGAAAACATATTTCATTTCATTATGATAATGGAAAGTGCTGGAAGGGCAGTGTATGAAAGCTCAGAAATGCTTTTTATGTGCCTGTTGACTAATCAACACCTCAAGTACACAGTGTATGGTTCCCTTTACTCTTTCTAATTACCTAAATACAAGGTGTCTACAAAAAAGTACCAGTTATAAATTTTAATAGTGTGAACCTGTGCAAGTCTTGCTTTGTTGTTTTCCTATTTGCAATGCCATACATATGCAAAATGGATACTCCTGAGCATAAAGTGTTATGTTCTGTCGTTTTCTAAGAGTGAATATGTAATTTCAGTTCAATGTGCATTTCGTTCAAAGTTTAACTGTGATCTTCAATGTGGAAAAACAGCTAGTGATGCTATAACAAATTTGAAACAATCGGATGTGTGTGTGTGTGTGTGTGTGTGTGTGTGTGTGTGTGTGTGTGTGTGTGTAAAGGGAAAAGCACTGGACGACCAAAAGTGTCTGAAGATGATGTTGACAATGTCACAGCATCTTACATTCATAGTCCTCACAAGTCTGTTTGGAAAGCATGTCTTGAACTTCAGTTGCCAAAGGTTGTCTTTGTCTTGAAGATTTTAAGAAAACATTTACACGGTCCATACTGGTTATAGTTGGTACAAGCTTTAAAGTCTGATAACTATGGTGTACATTATAGCTTTACAAGTGAAGTGCTGCAGTGAAAAGATGATTTTCTTCACTGTATGGTGTTCAGTGATGAGTCAACCTTTCACCTGCAAGGGAAGATAAATACCCACAATGTTCATATCTGGGGATCAGAACATGCTCATGAACTTGTACAATATCAAAGGTATTCCCCAAAATTAAACACTTTCTGTGCTGTGTCCCAACAACAAGTGTATGCATCATTTCTTTTCTCCCCCCTCCCCCACACACACTGAACAGTGGAAGGGGGGGAGGGGGGGGAGAAAAGTGGTGACTTATTTGGATGTGTGGATATGTTACAAAAATGGGTCTTGGAAGGTGAACCTGAAAACTTTGTTTGACAATAAGATATTGGCATCTCTTTGTATGAGGATGGTGGGACATTCAAGTCGCAGACAGTTGGATTGGTCATAATAATCAATGCAACAGAGCTCTTTCCCATGGCTTGCATGTTCACCTGACCTCATGCCATGCAATTTTTTTTTCCTTTGGGAGTTTATAAAATATTGAGAAAATGTTCCACTACTGCCTAATAACTTGCCAAAGTTGAGGCATAGAATTCAAGAGGTTGTTGCTTCCATTATTCTGTACTTGTTAACAAAAGTGTGGGAAGAACTGGATTTTAGATTCAATGTGTCGTGAATAACTAAATGCACACTTACTGAATATTTGTAAGAAAAACCAGATAAGTTTAGCTCCAATTTTATGTATGATTTATTGTATATAGTCTAAATGAAAGTGTTATAATATAACATTGAAACTGGGACATTTTTTATGGACACCATATATTATTTAAATGTAGTTTTTTCCACAAGTGGTTGCCTATTGAGAATGCACAACTGGGATGATAACCACTTGTCAACTGTAGATGAACAGCCTCAAGGAACATATTAATATGACACTGGTAGATCTGCTCACATCAAGAGATGTACTGGTATATGATGCACTGTGTAGTGACAGTAGCATGCTACACAGCAAAGTAAGATGCCTCCCCAAGAGCTCCACTTCAATCCAGTGAAATGGAGCAACTCCAGGCTGAAATGCTGCCAGGTGTCCTGGGTGTGACTATGTCTACATCTATATTCTGTGAACCACTGTGAAGTGCATGGCAGAGAGTACACCCCACTGTATCCGTCATTAGAGCTTTTTCCCATTCCATTCACATATGGAGTGCAGGAAAAAATGATGTTCCAATGCCTCTTTGCATGCTGTGATTAATCCACTCTTACCCTCACGATCCTTGCGAGTGTAGGGGGCCACCATTTAAAGCTGGTTCTTGAAACTTTGTCAGTAGACTTTCTCGTGATAGTTTTCATCTATCTTCAAGAGTCTGCCATTTCAGTTCTATCAACATCTCAGTGACATTCTCCCATGGGTCAGACACACCTGTGACCATTTGTGCTGCCCTTCTATGCATCCATTCAATATCCCCTGGTAGTCTTATTTGGTACAGGTCCCATACATTTGAGCAATATTCTAGGGTTTGTGATTTGTAAGCAGTCTCCTTTGAAGACTGATTTTCCCTAGTATTCCACTAATAAACCAAAGCCTGCTACCTGCTTTACCCATGACTGAGCCCATGTGATCATTCCACTGCATGCCCCTACTAAGCGTTACAGCCAAGTATTCATAAGAGTTTACAGATTCCAACTATGACTCACTAATTTTACATTCATAGGATACTATGTTTTTTCATTTTGCAAAGTGCACAACTTTACATTTTTGAACATTTAAAGGAAGCTGCAAAGCATTGCATTACTTTTAAATCTTATCAAGGTCTGACTGAACTTTGCACAGCTTTGTTCAGACTGTATTTGGTTGTAAATAAGTGCATCATCTGAAACAAATCTGAGGTTACTATTAATATTGTCCACCAGATCATTGATATATAACATGAACAGCAAGGGATCCAACAGTACATCTGAAGTTCCTTCTACATCTGTTGACAACTCTCCATCCAAGATAACAATTTGCAATCTGCATCCTCACTACCAAGAAATCCTCACCCCAATCACACGTTTCATCTGATACCCCATATGATCATACTTTGATAAAAAGCATAGGTATGGTACTGAGTTAAATGCTTTACAGAACTTGAGAAATACTATATCAACCCAACTACTTTGATCCCTGCCTTTCAGGAAGTCATGTGGGGACTATTCATGAGGAGGAAAGAAGCAAAGGTTCTGTGATAAGTTGGGCTGTAACCTCTCAGACTTGCACCATAGGGTTGAGAACTGCAGGGTTCCCCTTAATGAGTCAGGTGTGCACTATGCATCACAGGCGGCTACCCAGGTAGCTGACTTTGTGTGAGGTCCACACATTGGATTGTTAGATTAACTGAATCTCCATCCAATGCAGATTATGATGGCTGTAGGAAATCTGGAAGTACCCATGTAAGAGCCAAAGAAAAAAAAAACACCCACCTCAAGTAAGAGTATTAACATCCTAATGGTAAACTGCCAAAGCATTCACAACAAAGTACCACAGTTTGAATTGCTCATGAAAAGCAGTAAAGCTCACATAAAACTAGGTACAGAAAGCTGGTTGAAACCTGAAATTGACAGTACATCTTTGGGGAAAATTTAAGTGTGTGCTGAAAGGATACGAAATATGCAGTGCGGGGGAGAATGGAGGTAGTGATTTGTTGCTATAGATGAGAAACTCAAATCGGCCAAATAGAGATTGACACTGCATGCAAGGTTGTTTGGAAAAGACTTAGTATCAAAGGTGGGTGTAAAATTATATTTGGGTGCTTCTGTTAACTTACAGACTCCCTTCCTGATGTAACGGAAATGTTTAGAAAAAACCTCAGCTCATTGTAAGTTCCCCAATCGTACTGCAATCACTGGATGAGACTTCAACTGTCATACAATCAACTGGGATACTACAATTTTGTTAGTGGTGGGCATGACAAGACATCCTATGAAACATCACCAAACACCTTCTCTGAAAACTTCCTAGAACAAATACTTCAGAGCCCGACATATGATGAGAATATATAAGATCTAATGGTAACAAATAGACTGGAACTCTTTGAGGATGTTCACACCAACAATGGTACCAATAACCATGAGACAGCTGTAGCAACACTTGTAACTAAAGCACAAACAGCGACCATGAAAAATTTATTTATTTTATATGTCCAGCAAACCATATAAGGAGATAGGGGTGTCATTTCTCATTGAGGAAGTTGAAACTCTTAGCTAGGGACATGAACATGTAGAGGAATCATGTCTCGGGTTTAAAAGAATAGGTGACCATGCACTATATAGATATGTTCCCAGTGTGGAACAGTTTATAACAGGAGGGACCCCCCCCCCCCCCCCCGCCCACCCCCCATGGTATACAGTCACTGGAAAGAATGTATAAAGAACCAGAGACTACTGCATACCGTATTCACTCGAATCTACGCCGCACCTGAAAAATGAGGCTCGAAATGAAGGAAAAAAAAATTCCCGAATCTAAGCCGCACCTGAAATTTGAGACTCGAAATTCAAGGGAAGAGAAAAGTTTTAGGCCGCACCTTCAAATCGAAACAAAGTTCGTCCATTGTAATATAAGACACAATTTAGGTAGAATGAATGACGATACAGCTACAGTAGTTTGGTTCGAGTCGTAAACTTAGCAGTTAAGCTTTACCAGGTAGCCATTGCTATGCGTCAGGCGCTCCATCCGTATTTATACAGGTACCCTTCCTTTTTCACGTGCTTCGTCTGGTTTGAATCGATTGCTTATTTTGCTTTGATCTGATAAGTGCTGTTTTCTTTGTTATAGGTGTTTACGTCACTATAAGCTGAAAATGCATTACTGTACTGTGTCATGCATTGTTTGTCACATTCTGATAGTGCGTGTTTACGGCCTGTCGCCGCTCGCGGCATAGCTTGCTTTTGCGCGCACTACCGCCGCTTACAATAAAAAAAAAAAAAAAAAAAAAAGAGTGGAATCGTCTCATCAGCGAAACAATGGCAAGAGACTGCTATTTGTTGTTACTTACACTGCTGCTTTCTTTGATAATGATCAACAAGAACCAAATAATAGGCTGCCTATGATAGAACATGTTCTGAACGAGAGTTAGGCGAAAATTTTTCTTCATTTGAAAATCTTTGCGGCCGCTTCTTTAGTACATCAAATTCTGCACAGAAATCAGAGTCATCTTAGATTTAAAAATCTAGTCAGTTGCCTTGCTTCATTTCTGACTGTATCACTATTAGGCATAAGAATAATACGAATAATACGAATATAAACATGACACATTACGTATATTCTTCCGCGTTTGCTGTTGCCTCACTATAGTTTCGTAGTTTATTAGGCAGGCAGGATTTAAATGAGATAGCAGCAAACACGAAAGAATGCATGGAAAAATGTTTATATTAGTATTATTCTTATGGTGAAGAGAATACTGCATATGATTCACATTTCATCAGGTTCCTATTAGCAACCATCTCTTCCCACAGGTAGGAAAAAATTCAGAAAGTAGATTTGGCCATTTCTGCTACATTCGAAGATGAACAATACGGAATTTGTATTTACTTCGTTGGATAATGTATGAAAATGCAGTGGTCGAAACTCGGGGCGGAGAAAAAAAGTTAGTCTTCCACCTTTTTATAAAAATTTATTTACTGACGCAGAGGTTTTGGCACCAGTATTTATCTTTGTGCCTACAAAGCATGCCTGTGTAGCGCTACATATATTCGACGGCAGAAGTTAGTTGTGGCGGCACCTACCAACATTTATCAGAACTTCCGCTTGCTTTGCACTCGATTCTAAGCCGCAGGCGGTTTTTTGGATTATGAAAACCGGAAAAAAAGTGCAGCTTAGATTCGAGTAAATACGGTAATATGTGTAAAACTAAGTATTGGGCTATAGATAGAAACATGCTCAATGAGCTGAATGAAATGCATATGGCTGCCAAGAGAGCTATGTGTGAAGCCTGACACTATTGAGGGTAGTAAGGCAAAAGCTGAAATGCTTAATTCCATTTTCAAATAGTCCTTTACGAAGGAAAACCCATGAGTATTGTTGCAATTAAATTCCTGTAATACTGAAAATCTAAGTGAAATTCATTTAGTGTCAGTGGCACCGAGGAACAGCTGAAATCACTAAAATTGAATAAAGCCCCAGTAACTGATGGAATCCCTATCAGATTCTATACTGAATTTATGGCTGAGTTAGCCCCTCAGTTCACTACTATCTATTGTAGACTATTGAATTGAAATTGGAACAAAGCAGAAGCCACACCTCTCTACAAGAAGGACAGCAGGAGTGATCCACAGAACTATTGTCCAATATCCTTGATATTATTGTTAAGTCTTAGAACATATTCTGAATTCAGATGTAATGAGGTATCTTGAAGAGAATGGCCTCCTCCATGCTGGCAGGCATGGATTAAAATAAAAACTGATCATGTGAAACTCAGCTCTCACTCTTCTCAGAAGACATACTAAAAGCCTTTGTTCAAGGCAGTCAGGTAGATGTAGCAATCCTCAAATTCAGAAAAGCATTAAACTCAGTATTACATCCACTTTTATTATCAAAAGTAGGGAGTATCAAGCGAAATTTGTGATAGGATTCAGGAATTTTTGGTAGGGAGGGTGCAGCAAGTTTTCTTGGATGGGGAATCATTGACAGATATAGAAGAAACTTCAGGTGTACCCTAGGGAAGTGTGTAGGCTCCCTTGCTGTTCATGTTGTATATTAATGATCTTTCAGACAATATTTAGGGTAACCTCAAACTTTTCATATATGAGGCAGTTATATACAACTAAGTAAAATCTGAATGAAGCTGTACAAATAGTCAGATGTCAAAGTGATGCAATGACTGACAGCTTCCTTTAAATGTTCAGAGATGTAAAACTATCCTCTCTACAAAATGAAAACATGCAGTATCCTACGACTACAGCAACTACCAGCCACAGTTGGAATCAGTTAGCTCATACAAACATCTTACGCTCAGTCATAGGCAAACCTCGTAGCAGACTTCAGTTTATCGGTAATACTACGAAAAGTGCAATCAGACTACAAAGGAAATTTCTTACAAATCACCAATGTGACCCACCTAGAATATTAATCAAATGCCTGGAACCTCTACCAAACAGAGCTAACAGGGGATATTGAACACATACAGACACGAGCAGCACAAATGTTTCCAGGCACTAAGGCTCGAGTTTTCTATAATACTGCCTTAAAGTTCATTTCTCTTCAATATATCCTTCCAAGCTTCATCTTTCCCTTCTTCATTCAGTACTGACCTGCCATCTGAGCTCTTGCTATTCACACAGCTGCTTCTCTTTTCTCTATATGTGCTGCAATTTTCCTCTAGGCAACACCTATTTTTCCCTTAGATATGCATGCTCCTACAGCCTTGTATTTGTCCTCTAGCCATTTCCGTCAATTTCATTTTTTAGCATACACATTCCTCTTCACCTGTTTCATTTACTGTGTTTTATCATTCCCCAATTGCATTCAATATCCCCTCTGTCATCCAAGAATTCCTACTACATTCTCCCTTTTTATCTACTTGATCTTTTTACTGATTAGATCCCCTGTTGTCTTCAATAATTCACCTCTCAAAGCTATCCCTTCATCTCATATTGTATATCTTTCCCCCATTTTAAACAGCCTCCAGTTGCCAATTTGTCCAGGCCCAATCTGATTAATTTCCCATCTTTCTTATATTTATTCTGTTTTAATCTGCAATACATAACCGATAAATTCTGGTCAAATTTACTTCTGCCACTGGAAATGTCTTACAATTTAATAATTAATATCAAAATCTTTGCTTGCCATCATATAACATATCCGAAACTTTTCAGTATCTCCAGGTCCCTTCTGTGTATACAAACTTCTTAAATGATTCGTAAGCGAGTATTAGCGATGATTAAAGTATGCTCTGTGGAAAATTCTACCACACAGCTTCCTCTATCATTCCTTTAGTCCATGTTGTTCTACAATTTTTCCTCCTCTTCCTTTTCCTACTACTGAATTCCAGTCCCCATCACAGTTAAACTCTCATCTTTCTCAATCTAATTATTTCATTTTACCACATCATACACTGTTTCAATCTCTTCATTATCTATGGAGCTAACTGGCATATAAATTTGTACTATTGTTGTGGCTTTTTGTCTGTTTTGGCTGTGACAATCCATACTATCCATATTAATATTACAAATGCAAAAGTAATGCTATCTGTTATGCTTTCACAACTACAACCCTAAATCGATGTTGGTGAAATTTGTTATAGAAATGGCCTGAATGGTGAGGAAGAATGTAGGCTACTTTAGAAAGCGTGTAGTACAACATATTAATTGATGTGAAGAATATAACATGAAATATGAAAAATCTACTAACTCTTTGACTTTTGAACTTCATTATATTTGTGAAAATGCTTTTATTCTTTAATATGTTCTATATAATCTGATTCAACATAACGAATATACTGCTTATGCTATCCTCAATGCGTTTAATCCATACTAATATCGGTCAAAAGCCCGTCACACTTTACCCACTGAGTGCCACAAATCTCTTCTAGCTTATGAGACCCCACAAGACTCACAATGATGGCATCATATAAATGCTGCACGACAAACAGACAGATGCCATGCCTTTACATCTAGAATGAGGGAGGCCATTAGTTAGGCTGCATCTGATTATGATATGCAAGCGCAGCTGCAGGTAACAAGCAGACACGTGAGGGCAGCTGATGTTATTGCACGTACAAACGATATAAAATTTGGGCTGCACCAAACTACAAATCATTTATTTTCTTTCTTTGTCATTTTAATGCTACTTAATAATTTTAGAACGTTCACATTTTATTTTAGTACCATCTTCACTACTTGTGGTGTCACCGCCAGACACCACACTTGCTAAGTGGTAGCTTTAAATCGGCCGCGGTCCATTAGTACATGTCGGACCCGCGTGTCGCCACTGGCAGTGATCGCAGACCGAGCGCCACCACACGGCAGGTCTCGAGAGACAGACTAGCACTCGCCCCAGTTGTACGACGATGTTGCTAGCGACTACACTGACGAAGCCTTTCTCTCATTTGCCGAGAGACAGTTAGAATAGCCTTCAGCTAAGTCCATGGCTACGACCTAGCAAGGCACCATTTGTAACATTGCTTGTATCTAAAGAGTCTCACTTGTATCGCCACAATCTCCAGATGTATCATCAAGAATGCTTTATACAGGATGGATTAAAGTTAAGTAGTCCAGAAGCTACGTACTTTTCTTTATAGCATTCATTACGTATTCTGTTTCAGACCTCACTCCATCCTTTGTGAGTTAGCGCGTGCATCTTGGCCGCCTCTTTCAATTAGTGTGCGTAGTGTTGGCAAGTCTGCCGACACTACACTACTCATCATAACAAAACTACTCGTGGTGTTGTGGTTAGCATTGCTGACTCTCAATCATGGGGTCCCAGGTTTGATTCTTGCAGGATCAGCTTTTCTCCATTCAGGATTGGGTGTGTTCATTGCCTTCATCTTCATTTTATCATCACTGATGCGCAAGCCACCGAAGTGGTGTTAAATAATATGCCTTGCACCAAGCCGCTGAACATCCTGAACAGGTTCTTCCAAACATTAAAGCGACATGCACATTTCATTTCATTTTACTAATATGCAAGCGCAGCTTATTCAATTCTCATTGTATTTATCCAAACTTCCACACTACTATTATTAAATGCAAAACCAACATTGTTGTTTACATTCTCATGGCTACACCACTGAACTGATTTTGATGAAATTTGGTATGGAAATACATGGCAGTCTGAGGAAGAACAGGCTAAAAAAAACTGACCCCTTAAGGGTGTGAAGTAAGGGAGGGAACATCTTTTTTTACATCAGCGAACATAAACTATGTTAAAATATTGTTAAATTTGTTGCATAAAGTACATGCTTTATATGTATAGATGCCCACACCTCTCCGTACAGACTGCTTGGCAGCGACAGTGTACTTCATCAAACATAAGACTTGAGCACAATTTACAGCCCTGAAAAAATTGTGGGATTGGCTAATGAGATATTCTTTTACTTTTTTTTTTTTTTTTTTTTAATATCTGACACTTTTTAATTTCCTTACTTGTATCAGTCACCTATTACAACCGTTTGCACCAAAGTGTACAACTCTAGCCTGAATCCTAGATGGGGATGCATAGTCTATATAGAATTACACTCTACACTGCATTGTGGTAGGTAGCAAAACATGAGCTGTGCTTACCCAAACAGGTGGAGACATGAGGGCAGCTGACGTCATTGCACATACAATAGCTTTCTCTGTCACCATCAGTTATCATACGAAAACTGCTGATTTGTGAGTGCAGCCAAGGGTAACAGCTAGTATATTATACATTAACTTAAAAAAGTTAAGTCTGCCTATTTTACACTTGCAAATCATCTCACTGTTTTGACCTACAGATGGAATTGCTAGTATACTGTCAATAATGTGAAAAGGCAAAAATCATTTATTCTGCAGAATCATATAAAGCTGATAAACAGACACCACACTGAAGCCTTCACAGGGACCTCTTACTCTTATGTACCAATATATGATATGCTCCCCAATGATTTTTTGTGGTTAACAGAAACAGTTCATTTAGGATTAAATGTGCAATTCACAACCACAACACTAAAAGTAAAAATACACTTGAAGACAAAAGAAATTATGCATCCATAAAGGAATTATCCAAATGGGACAGAAATAAGTAGATGTGCTTTACATGTACAGACAAACAAATGATTACAGTTTCACAAAAATTTGATGATTTCTTCAAGAGAAAGAGCTTCACAAATTGAGCAAGTCAATAAGACATTGGTCCACCTCTGGCCCTCATGGATGCAGTCATTTGGCTTGGCACTGACTGATAGAACTCCATTAATAGTTTCTTCCTGTGTTCCAGGTTCTTCAAATTGAACCATATCGAAAGAGGTGGGGTTTGCATAATGGGCGTTATTTCACCCTAACATAAAGAAATATCAACAATATGGGAAGGTAGCATGCTAAGTTGCAGACAGGTACAATCAAAAGACACTTACACGTAAGCTTTCGATGACAGCCTTCATCGAAAAAAGAGAAACACACACCATTCATTCATACAAGCAAGTACACCTCACACACACGACTGCCAACTCTGGCAGCTCGGGCCAGAATAAACTATCATGTGGAATGTTAACAGCAATCGGGACAGGGAGGGAAAAGGTAAGAGAAGCAGTGAACAGGTAGGGGAAGAGAGGAGCGCTGTCTGGCATAGTGTGCAGGGACTAGAATGCCAACAAATGCAGTGTCGGGCAGTTGGGGAGGGGGGCACAGAGGTGGGAAAAACAGAGCAATAAAGGAGAGGAGTGGGGAAAGAGTGTGGGCACTGACAGAGGGTGGCAAACAAAGAATGTATGAGACAGGAATTGGGAGAAGGAGATAGGACAGAGGGGGTGGAAACTGACAGGTGAAGGTTGTGGGGACAGTATGTTACTGCAGGTTGAGCCGGGTTAGTTATGGGAGCAGAGAATGTGTTGTATGGGTAACGATCAACTGTGCTGTTCACAAAAGCTGGTAGTGGAGGGGAGGATACAGATGGCTTGGGTAGTGCAGCAGCCATTGAAATCAAGCATGCTGTGTTCAGCTGCATGTTATGCCACAGGGTGGTTTACTTCGCTCTTGGCCACAGTTTGGTTGTGGCTGTTTATCCTGTTGGACAGCTGGTTGATAGTCATACCAATATAAAGAGCTGTGCAATGATTGCAGCAGAGCCAGTAAATGACATGGCTGCTTTCACAAGTGGTCCGGCCCCTGGCAGGGCAGGGTAAACCTTTTACAGGACTGGAATAGGAAGTGCTTGGTGGATGGACTAAACAGGTCTTGCACCTGGGTCTTCCACAGGGATATGATCCTCGTAGCAAGGGATTGGAAGTGGCGCAGAGATCTAACCTAAAGAAAAAAATTACTTAAGCATATTTTATTTCCAGAGATATTACCTTTTAATTTTCTGACCTGTGTTTGTTTGTCTCTAATTACCTTATAAGACAACCATACATATTAATGCTGCATCTGGCATTCTTGTAAGAAGCTAATGAGACATACTGAAACAGATAACATCAGCCTCTTTTGAGTGGATAATTCGATTTGGCTCCATTATGTTTTCAGCTATGGTCTCCGAACATGTACACTACAGGGACCTTGTCCTTATGGAACACAAACGCAATGTTGTTAACTGATGTATGTCACACAGTTTTGTAGCCAGTCACAGAAAGTGTCCAAAATGTGGTGGGGCAATGAGCCTTATTTCTTGAACAAAAGGTACACACGAGGTGCAAGTGGAGCTGAAAAATGACTGGTCACAGAGTTAGTTGCAGTATTACAAATAATTCATGGTTTGAGTGAAGCAACTTAAGTATCATGAAAATCATGCAATTAACTTGTCTCTGGATCAAAAGAAGCAAAAGCTTTTTTATTACCGGAGAACTACAGTTATCCGACAAGACAGTAGTGGATTGGAATAGCTTCTGCAGAGAAGTATGTGCTTCAATGAAAGTGAGAAACTTGGTGGCATTGTCGAGATCGGCGAGGCTGTTTTTGGAAGAAGAAAAAATGTCAGTTTACAAAAAGACAGGAAGGTGGGTTTCTGGAGGAATCCGAAGAGGAACCCACAAGTGTTTTTTCAGCGTTGTTCCCAGATGTATGAACAAGGTGCTGCTTAGCACCATCAAAGCATGCATCCTTCCAGGAAAGACAGTCATTTCTATTTTAGGTCATACAGAAGGTTGAACGATGAAGAATTCAAGCATTTTACAGTCAACCATACACTGACATTTAAGGATGCTGAACCAGGCGCACACACTAGGAGTATCAAAGGCAGCTGCTCACACATACTGATATCTCTTCACGGCATCCGACACTGCAAAAAATCTTTTTGACCATTATTTGTTGAAATACGTGTGGTGCGGACTGTACTTTGGATTTATTTATGTATTTCATGAAGAGTGCAGCAAAAGTGTACAAGCCCTAGTGTGATGTGTTATTTTCAATAAAATCATGGTGTTATTATTCTTATGTTTTCTGGGATTCCTTCATTGTTTCTATACTTTATTTCTTGGAGATATGGTCTGCCTATGTAACTAAATAAAAGGCTGTTTGTTTTTGTCATACACATTTTGCTTCCTTTTACTTAATTAGTGGCTTGTAACACATGGTATTTTTTTAAATACAAAGAAGTAAAACCTGTGTATGACACAAATAAAAACTTGTTTTGCTCCTTAGACAGGTTGCATCTCCAACAGTATAATGATATCACTTGTGTTAAATCATTTATTACGTGTTTTTGTGTACTTATGTTTCCCTGCAACTATACGTAAAATGCTAAAGGACGTTGTGAAACATGCAATATTTGTTTTGCCCACATCTGAAACCAAAACACCATTCTTATTGGCTACACAAATCAGCTCTTCCATCATAGTACATTCCTGTCACTGCTTGTGGCAGCTGTTATCAACAGACACTTTACGATAAGAGCCCTGACTGCTCTTTGCAAAGTTCTAGCAAAACTTTGTAAGTTTAACTATTTTGTCTGAGATCCTTTTCTTTGCTCTCAACATCTGAAAAGGGAAACTGACATCAGCCCCATTTGTAACAAATTATTGCACAATGAACGTTATAACAATTAGTCTGCTGCTCATTACATGTTGTACCCCCAAAAATAAGGCAATGGACTTGATATCATATGGGAAAAAAAGAGGAAAATTACACAAACATTGTGAGCTCACTTTTGCTGCAGTTTTTTTTTTTTTTTACATTTTAAACTCTTATACATTTGGACTGGAACCAGTCTGATAGATGTTCACTTTCAAGACACTCCAAGTAAGTTTGATATGCAAATTCAGTCATCATTATACTGGTTCAATATCATTCACCAAGATGGGAATTTAATGTGAGGTGATCAGGTGCAGCACAAATTCACTTTACTTAACCCTGGATATGAACACTTGAAATTTTATGGCGTTTCCTATCCAGTAGTCTTTCTGAAAATTAAACTTATAATAGGCCTACCTGCAATTCTTTTTCAGGTTACCCTCCATTCAGAGGCTGTTGCATGCAGCGAGCGTTATTTTGATTTGTAAATAATAGATTTCAGCTATCGGTCATCCTTTGGAATTTTTATTGGCAGATCTAGATTTCAGCTAGAAACTAGCCATTCTCAATGCACTATCATTTTTGGTCAATGCATGTAATGTTTGTTGGTCGGGCTTTGTCCACAGTTCACTGAATACTTGAACTGTGGACAAAGCCCGACCAACAGGCATTACATGCATTGACCAAAAATGATAGTGCATTGAGAATGGCTAGTTTCTAGCTGAAATCTAGATCTGCCAATAAAAATTCCAAAGGACGGTTGAGAGCTGAAATCCAAATGCAATTCTTTTATTATGTGAAACTTAGTAAGTAACTTAACAACACAAATTATTAATTAGGGTAATTATTAACCACATGGAAAAATCTTTATGTATCACCTGCCATTTTATTATCTGTATTTTAGTTATGTTTGGTACTATAGTGCATGTAAGTATGTTTCTTAACATGTTAACCACACTTTACAACACCTCTTGAATGTTATTCATGATGACATCGATACCCAGCAAACACGTAAAGATAGATGTATGTATGGAAGGATGAATAAATAAGAAATAAATGAAATCAAAGAACAACGTCCCACCCCTTGCTTCAGCAAACTTTCGAGTGCATCTGGGACATTAAGAATAGCTACTATTGCACAATACGTATAATGAAAAAGGGAGACGGAAGTGCTGTGTATTCTGCCTATAAGGAATACTATTACTCGGTTAACAGCAACAGGTTTAGTATTCACAGTTGCTTTATTCTTACCTTTGGGGTTCTTCCTGTAACGTACTGCCAACGCATTTGCCTTTTCTTGCCATTTGAGCTTCTTACTAACTAGAGATGTAGCTACGTCACGTCCACTTACAACTATGTGCAAAAGAAAAAGGTTAGGAATTACATGAGGCATCCTTACATAATATCAATGATTTTTCATAAACACAAAATACCTAGACGTGGTGTTTCCGTTTTTGGTATAAACAATTTATGACCGACACACTGAAGAGTGTGTTGGGTTCCATGCTCACTACAGTGTTCAGAGCATAATGCTCTCTGCTGGTTCAATCCTGGTATCAAATAATGAGGCGTTCCCCGGTAGGTGCGCATACATAATTTTTTTTTGAAAGCCGAATGAAAATCGGACATGATGAACGTCTTGCAAACAAGTGCAACTTTTAATATAAATTAGAATTACGTTTGAAAATGTCACGTGATTGACGAACAAGAAAAGGCTCGCTCTTCGTACAGTTCTCCTTTCCCTTCCACTTCATGCATTATCACTAAAATTTCTACAGCAAACATCATCGTATCATCCAGTTTTGTATAACAACAAAACGCGCTACATGTAAACACTTTTTGTCAGAGATGTATACATCAAAAGTGTTGCCAACGTGCGGAAGTTGTGAAACAGTAGACATACAGTAACACAAGAACAATCGCATCTCCTCAACATAAAAACGTTCGATATCAATTTTAAGTGAAATCAATAATAATCATAGAATGAAACTAGTAGGACCATGTAAGACAAAATTAAATGTTCGGCTGTTAATGAGTTTCGATGGCGTAGGCCGTTAGGATCTACAACAAAACTTAATGTTATCGGTGATTTTATTTTCATTTAAATGTTATTTTATGCATGGTGGACGTTGTAAATGCCTCGACTATTAAGGATTGATTGTTTATGAAGAACACAATTATCCGCAGATACATTTAAAAAGCTCTATTTTAATGTCATAACTAGTTTCGGACTATCACGCAGATCCACAAATGGCAAACTTTTTCAATTACATGAATGCTTTCGTCGGCAGCATGTCGTCTGCTACTGCGGTATGTCCCAGTGGTCATCGCTTTTACTTGCTTTGGCCTTTATGCTATTCCAGGACACTGCACAATCTGTTGGAGTGCAAACAGCACACATATTCTAAACAATCATAGTGGCACACAAACACTTCATAACATTCTTCCTATCAGTTTCTGCCTCAGACACGTGCTTCAAACTCTATTTTCATTTATCTCAATTCAGTCACCTAAAGTGAAAGTCTTGTCTTCATTATCCAGACACTGGTACTTTGCCTGTGTTGTGGAAGAGTGGAGTTTTATTGTATAGACATTGTCATGCTGCTTAGCATTTCCTCGAGTTACAGACATTAGATGTTGGTCTGATACTATCCACTAGTAATGTAATCTAATGTTTATTGGATCCATAGAAAACAGACATTGTACGAATCAAGTACAATTTGCGTCACAAGCAGGGCTGGTTCGAGATCATGTCAGCACACAAGCAAGTAATCATTTGGCTCCCCTCGTCCCCCTCCCTCCCTCTTCTCCTTCATGAATTTTCATCCGTGTCTGCTTTCGTTACTAATTGTGGTAAACACTGTATACAAATTCGCTTGGTGCCCCAGGCATCCGCTACTAATTTTGATACGACCTCTGTAGAAATCTTACAACTTTGGCATCTCTGGTGCCCCTCTCAACTTCGCGCCCTAAATGGTGACTTGTGTCGTTTGGGGCTTAAACTGGCCCTAATCATAAGTGTGGAAAAGTATACAATATCTAATAACTAGCATTTAGCAAATTATACCCTCAGACTTCAAGAAGAATGTAATAATTCCAATTCCAAAGAAAGCAGGCGCTGACAATGCGTATATTACCGAACTATCTATTTAATAAGTTATAGCTGCAAAATACTAACACGTATTATTTACAGGAGAATGGAGAAACTGGTAGTAGTAAACTCGAGAAAGATCAGTTTGAATTCCGAAGAAATGTAGGAACAGGAGAGGCAGAATTGTCTACATGACTCATCTTAGAAAATTATTTAAGGGAAGGTAAACCTAGGTTTATAGCTTTTGTAGATTTCGAGAAAGTTTTTGACAATGTCAATTGGAATACACTCTTTGAAATTCTGAAAGCAACAGGGGTAAAATGCGTGGAGGAAAGGGTTAAATACAACTTTTACAGAGACCACGCAACAGTTACAAGAGTCAAGGGGCATCAGAGGGAAGCAGTGGTTGAGAAGTGTTGGAGACAATGTTGTAACCTATCCCGAATGCTATGGTATTAAATCTATGCATTGAGCAAGCAATAAAAGAAAACAGAAAAATTTGGAGAAGGAATTAAAGTTCTGGGAGAAGAAATAAAAAGTTTGAGATTTTTTGCTACACTGTAATTATTCCAGAGACAGTAACGGACTTGGATGAGTAGTTGAATGAAATCGACAGTGTCTTTTAGGAGGATATAAGATGAACATTAACAAAAGCAAAACAAGGGTAATGGAATGTCGTCGAATTAAATCAATTAACTGGATCAGGAAAGGAGACACTACGAGTGGTAGATGAGTTCTGGTATTTGCGCAGCAAAATAACTGGTTGATTGCTGAAGTAGAGAGGATATAAAATGTAGACTGGTGATGGCAAGGAAAGCGTTGTTAAAGATGACGAATGTATTAACATCGAATATAGATATGAGTGTTAGGAAGTCTTTTGTGAAGGTATTGGTCTGGAGTGTATCCATGTATGGAAGTGAAACTTGAGCAATAAACAGCTCAGACAAGAAGTTAATAGAAGCTTTTGCAATGTGGTGCTACAGAAGAATGCTACAGATTATATGGGTAGATCACATAAGCAACAAGATAACACCAAACAGAATTGGGGAGAAAATAAATTTGTGGTACAACTTGACTAAAAGAAGGGATGAGTTAATAGGATACATTCTGACACATCAAGGGATCACAACTTTAGTACTGGAAGGAAGTTGTACAGGGATAACTTGAGATTAATACACTAAGGAGGCTGAAAAGGAAGTAGGTTGCAGTAGTTACTCAAAGATGAAGAAGATTGCACAGGTCAGAGTAGTGGGGAGGACTGCATCAAACCAGTTTTTGAACTGAAGACCACAACGGCAACATATAAATTTTCTAGACCCACACCATATCTTCTATGTATCTCCATCCATACACTAGGTTTCTCTTGATGCAAAACAAGCACTTTGTCATTGTAAGAGGTACAGAGGAGCCAGTGCCTCATGGCTTACCCCTGTTCAATATTACCAGAGCCAAGACGTCATAATACGCCAGTACTTAGCATATAAAGGCCTGTACCATCAGCTAAGAGTAAAATTATAAATTAAAATAATTTTTACAAACTTTGTCAGTATATCCTTAAGTATACTAATGTTAACATTGTGAATTCTCAGAACAAGCAAGTGAATACATTAGAAAAATATAAGATCTTAAGAAAAAATAAGCAGCACTGAATGTCAACACTAAAAAGCTTAAAAGTGGCCAGGATAGGTAAATATACATCACAATTAAAAGTCACAAGTATCAATTTGATCAGAGCAACATTTTGTTTAAAATCAGCGTTATTTCGAAAAATTGAAGTCACTAAACATTAGACTCAGAAATCTGAAAGTTCGTATGTAGCCTTAATTTCACGAAAAAAACATTAAATAATTGACACCAAGAAGCTACATCTATTACTTTTCAAATTATTTCCAAACAATCAAATCTGGAACAAAAACATCCTTATTCATGGTAGATTAAGTACGAGGGCTTAAAAAAAATGTGGCCCTCAACTATGTACCCTCAGAGTTGAAATATTAAAAGTTTAGGTCGGTTTCGTTGTCTAGGGGCTGGGATATGTAGTTACCACATTACAAGCCAAATACTGCTGATTCTATAGTATACAATATGAATATACACATGAATCGAATGGTCGAAGGTTCCTAACACTCGGCATTTGCGAATTTTGAATATAACGTAGAAATTTATAAATGACAGATTGCAATTAAATAAAATCTGCAGATACTTTTTTAACGACTTTGAATGATGAGTACGAAAGCAGAAGTACCTTTAAGAATGCCATTAATTACTGTAAAACAATTACTGGTGTCGATGGTCCAGCAATTAAATAAAACATAAGTTGAATAACAGGGAAACAATATTCCTACTTCACGTCATTAGTTGTGAGCAAAACATAGCTCACGAGATATTCATTTTTAAACGCATATTACATCTTCACTGCAGAAACCACGCAAATCTCACAAGTTCGCAAGTTGGGACTACGAAATATTTCTATCTCCCGCAAACTGCTCAATACTCCTCAAGTCTTTCCTGTTACTGTCCGTCGCAACTTCCCGTCCAGTTCTTCCCTCATGTCCTGTCCAACTCGATGCTACTCCCCCACCGCCATACAGTCTCTCCATTGAGTTCGATAGCCGCCTACTGTAGTAACCAGCGCTGTTATTGGTTAGAGCGCTCCCGCCATGTCTCCAAGCCAATGCACACTCGCAAACATATTGAAACACATACGAAATATTGGATTTCCATTTAAATAACTTGAAATTAAATATATATAATCCTATGGCTGGACCATAAACACGCTCTATCACACATTATGACACTACTGTCCATTAAAATTGCTACACCACGAAGATGACGTTCTACAGACGCGAACTTTAACCGACAGGAAGAAGATGCTGTGATATGCAAATGATTAGCTTTTCAGAGCATTCACACAAGGTTGGCGCCGGTGGCGACACCTACAACGTGCTGACATGAGGAAAGTTTCCAACCGATTTCTCATACACAAACAGAAGTTGACCGACGTTGCCTGGTGAAACGTTGTTGTGATGCCTCGTGTATGGAGGAGAAATGCGTAGCATCACGTTTCCGACTTTGATAAAGGTCGGATTGTAGCCTACCGCGATTGCGGTTTATCGTATCGCGACATTGCTGCTCGCATTGGTCGAGATCCAATGACTGTTAGCAGAATATGGAATCGGTGGGTTCAGGAGGGTAATACGGAACGCCGTGCTGGATCCCAATGGCCTCGTATCACTAGCAGTCGAGATGACAGGCATCTTATCCGCATGGCTGAAACGGATCGTGCAGCCACGTCTCGACCGCTGAGTCAACAGATGGGTACGTTTGCAAGATAACAACCATCTGCACGACGACGTTTGCAGCAGCATGGACTATAAGCTCGGAGACCATGGCTGCGATTACCCTTGACGCTGCATCACAGACAGGAGCGCCTGCGATGGTGTACTCAACGACGAACCTGGGTGCACGAATGGCAAAACGTCATTTTTTCGGATGAATCCAGGTTCTGTTTACAGCATCATGATGGTCACATACATGTTTGGCGACATCACCGTGAATCCACATTGGAAGCGTGTATTTATCATCGCCATACTGGCGTATCAGCTGGCATGAGGGTATGGGGTGCCATTGGTTACACGGTTCGGTCACCTCTTGTTTGCATTGATGGCACTTTGGACAGTGGACGTTACAGTTCAGATGTGTTACGTCCAATGGCTCTACCCTTCATTCGATCCCTGTGAAACCCTACATTTGAGCAGGATAATGCACGACTGCATGTTGTAGGTCCTGTACGGGTCTTTCTGGATACAGAAAATGTTCGACTGCTGCCCTGGCCAGCACATTCTCCAGATCTCTCACCAATTGAAAACGTCTGGTCAATGGTGGCCGAGCAACTGGCTCGTCACAATACGTCAGTCATTACTCTTGATGAACTGTGGTGTCGTGTTGAAGCTGCATGGGCAGCTGTACCTGTACACGCCATCCAAACTCTGTTTGACTCAATACCCAGGCGTATCAAGACCGTTATTGCGGCCAGAGGTGGTTGTTCTGGGTATTGGGTTTCTCAAGATCTATGCACCCAAATTGCGTGAAAATGTAATCACATGTCAGTCCTAGTATAAAATATTTGTCCAATGAATACCCGTTTATCATCTGCATTTCTTCTTGGTGTAGCAATTTTAATGGCCAGTAGTGTAAATACATAAACAAATTAAATAAACATATATCAAAGGAACAGAAGCAAAAGTAGGCCAGTAGCCTAATGTCCCTGTGGTTTCTAAAATACAGTAAATATTTGACCAATTTCTTCATGAATAGTATATATAAGATATAAACAAAGACATCGACGAATAAATACATATTTATAAGCATGCTGCTACCGTTTTTTCGTGTAACTGTGGAGTACTTACGGCCTGACGCGATCAATAGTGATAAGCCACTTTGACCTCCAATAACTCATGTACTATTCAAGTTACATGCCTGTAATTCATACCAATTTAGGTTTGTATTAATACCTTTCTAAAGTCATGTTGATAGGGAAAATTGGACGAACCGTTTGGATTTTGGAAACTCGTTGCTGTGTGTCATTTGTATAATTTACAGTGAGGATACTAAATTTTAAACTAATAAAGATATTGAAAATCTGATTACACCATCAGAATCGTCGGGCAAATGATGGTAATGTACATGTTTCTTTTTAAGGTATCACGATTCCTCTGGCTATTATTAATTTCTACATGAACTGTGAAATGTCTGCCATTATGGTTTCATGAAGTTCGCCATCTTTGGCACTCCTGGCATACAAATCTCCTTCATCAACACAAAGCACAGTCATCAACACAGTGTCAACATGGAATTCCCAGCCATGTGGTTGGCCTGCACCATGCGCTGGGGCTACCCCTCTCTCTCCGGCTAATGTTCAGTACCACGTGGTTGCTGACAAGCCCCAGCTTGCTGAACGGCCCATGTGGCCATTCAATTCTATACTTAAAATATTTTCAGGGCGCTAATTTCACCCGTTATCTCAAACACCTCCACTTATTAACATCTGGCTTGCCAGACTGTTCAGAAGTAGCACCCTTCAGTTCATACAAGTACATATAAAACAAATGACAAAGAACAGAATTAAATGATTAAAATGCCAGGCCAATAGTGTTTACAAATTTTTTTGTATTGGTGTGGGAGCAGCATGAATTTTGAAAT
Organism: Schistocerca nitens; assembly: GCF_023898315.1. Lineage (NCBI taxonomy): Eukaryota > Metazoa > Arthropoda > Insecta > Orthoptera > Acrididae > Schistocerca > Schistocerca nitens. Next base: position 436,785,783 of record NC_064621.1, read on the forward strand.
AAACTTGTTGTTGTTGTTGTGGTCTTCAGTCCTGAGACTGGTTTGATGCAGCTCTCCATGCTACATTATCCTGTGCAAGCTTCTTCATCTCCCAGTACCTACTGCAACCTACATCCTTCTGAATCTGCTTAGTGTATTCATCTCTTGGTCTCCCTCTACGATTTTTACCCTCCACACTGCCCTCCAATACTAAATTGGTGATCCCTCGATGTCTCAGAACATGTCCTACCAAGCCGGCCAAAGTAGCCGTGCGGTTAAAGGCGCTGCAGTCTGGAACCGCAAGACCGCTACGGTCGCAGGTTCGAATCCTGCCTCGGGCATGGATGTTTGTGATGTCCTTAGGTTAGTTAGGTTTAACTAGTTCTAAGTTCTAGGGGACTAATAACCCAGCAGTTGAGTCCCATAGTGCTCAGAGCCATTTGATTTTTTTTGTCCTACCAACCGATCCCTTCTTCTAGTCAAGCTGTGCCGCAAACTTCTCTTCTCCCCAATCCTATTCAATACCTCCTCATTATTTATGTGATCTACCCATGTAATCTTCAGCATTCTTCTGTAGCACCACATTTCGAAAGCTTCTATTCTCTTCTTGTCCAAACTATTTATCGTCCACGTTTCACTTAAACTAACACAAATTATGAACGAAACGGCATATTAAATAAATGCCTGCATTTCAGTTATGAATGAACAATTTTTTGGACAAGAAACAAAAATTTTTTAAATGCGTTTTCACTTATGTGCAATTTTGTAAGGACTTCTTGTGTCACTCACTCAGGACTAAGGCGCTTTCTTGAACTAATTTTGCTGTCGCACTAAACACGCTCACACGGATTTTAGCAGGATGTGTTGAACAACTCACATCAGTCTTTTGACCAAGTGCCTCGCAGAAATCGTTTCTGCCTCTTAATTCCGAGCTCCACCGTTTATGGTGACAAATCTATCTAAAACGAAAACCAAAAGTAGAAACCTGTCAACAAACCATTTCCCAAAGCCAACCAGGATCCTTGCTAAAGATTCCCTCCAGCGGAAAACGATTCTTTAGAAGAAAGTCACAAGGCAAACGACTGAATTGCACTAAGCTCAAATTCCCACAACTTCTATTTAATTGACTAATAAATTCTTCCTACCTCCACACACCAAAATATGTGTGCACATACAATCAGAATTTTAATACCCTTCAAACTGACCACTAAATTCTTTACCACACGTTTATACAAAGCATAATCAATACTTATTTTACTTAAATCCACAAGGTCACTGATTTCCACGCACCCTCAGTGCCTAAACTTCCCCCTCTTGCACACGTACTGTGCCACAATAAACTAACAAATTACTAATGAATTCCCAAGTAAAACATATAAAATTATCCCTCCAAAATTACTACCACTAATTACAAATTAGAACAGCTTTTCATTTTTCCCCTTTCTCTATATACAACCTCAACCCCGTCAGTTTCTTAGACACAAAGGTTTTCCTGAGACAGGGTATTTTAAACGGTATGCATTTGGGTGAGGGCACTCTGCCATAACAAATGGTCTATAATATAATTTGAATAATTTCTTAATCTCCCCTTCCGCTTCACCGGAAGGCTCTTTGGTGCGTACAAGCACTTTGTCCCCCACATTGTACTTCATCGGATTGTATCTCCCATCATGTCGTATTTTCCTTTCAGCGGCTAACTTTTCATTCCAGGCCGTTACTGCCTGCGCTCTTTCAGCAGCCGATTCAGCTTATCGCGGAGGGGATTCTGCCGTTTCTGTGAGTAGGAACTTTGGTTTCACCTCTGTCATGACTTCCAAAGGTGAGTACCCAGCAGCCTTACTTTTTATGCTGTTGAGTACATCCTCAAAAACTCGACAATGCTCATTCCACGTTTCTGTAACGATCAATATATCATCTACGTACATCACGAGTTTGCTCGTTAGACTCTCCCCCAGGACATGACTCAATGCTCTTACAAAAACTGCCACAGAAATTGTAAGTCCGAATGATACTACCCTAAACTGGTAGCTTCGACCTTCAGAAAGGAAAGAAGTGTACCGTCTGCTTTCCTCTGCCAACGGGATCTGCCAAAGTCCCGAGGTCAGATCAATGCTGGACATTAAATTGATATTATTAAAATACTGCAGCAGTTCCTCCATATTGCCAGGCTGGTCTAATTACCTTATTTATTTTTCTAGCATCTAATACAATTCTGAGCGAGTTATCACGTTTTTTAACAATGACGATAGGACTGCAGTAATCGCTCCTACATTGTTCGACAACAACCCAATCCAATATTTGTTTTAATCGAACTGTGACGGCATCCCGATCAGCTATAGGTATTAGCCTATATATGGTTTGCACGTTATTGGTTTGTGAGGTTTCACTTTTATAGAGTACTCGAAATCAGTAACTTTACCAGGTCGATCGGAGAATACGTTCTCGTAGTGGTACAACAACCCACACAAGTCTCTCTTTTCCCCTTCTGATATACCCTTGACTGTATCAATTACTTTCTTAATTCTGTTATGCATATCGAATTCCTTAGTTCAACCCTCAGTAACTATGGCATGAGCAATCTGATTTTCACCTCTTAAAAGTCTTTTAAATTTTACATGCCCTTTTTCATTCTGAAATTCAAATTCTAGACATGTCCCTACACAATTAAGCGAAGTTTTGTATTTGCACAGGAAGTCAGTTCCTAAAATTACCTCCTTTACTAGACCACTCACTACAAAACATTCTGTCTCGAATTTATTTTCTCCACATTTAAATTCTAAAAGTATCTGTTGTCTTATTGGCTTACTCATACCACCAACTGCCGTTTTAATCTGAACGCTAGTGACTGGGATGATTACCAGTTTCCTGTTTTTGATCATGTTCAACTTTCCGACTCCGCTGACACAGTACTGCCAGAATATAGATGTGCATCTACCACTTCTTTGCCAACTTTAATTTTAATAATTGGCTGTACATTTACCATTTCCTTTCGTTTTAAATATTTCTCCCTTAATAAATCATTTTCTACGTCTCGTCGCTTCTCTTCCAGTTCTAGTGTACACACATCCTGTTCTATCCATCCCTCAATCTCATGTTCATCCAAAAATAATTCATTAAATATTTCCTTCGCCGGAAACTCATTCCTTCCCTTTTCTAAACCTCAAGCAAGTTTAAACTTCTCTCGTTTCCACATATGCGGCAGTAACATCCGTAACGTTCTACCGTAACATTGCCAATCAGTCACACTAAAATCACACTCCTCCTTCATATACTAATTCGTAAGAACTTCATTATGCAAACTACCCCCATCCACACTATTTACTTCAGCACTCTCTAAATTTTCTGTTAGTTCTTCCACACCTTTCGCCTTTTCACTGTCCATGGCATGAACAACTTTACTGTTTTTCCCCTCCAAAATATCGACACTTTCAGCTTCAACAAAATTACACATAAATTCACTGTTAAACACTTTATCTTCCTGAAATAATACATCGATGCCCAGGCCATCATCACAATAAATATTCATGCGAGTAACCTTATCTGCTGATACACCATTTAAATCACTACATAAATTCATATCAGAAACCTTACTTTCCTCCATCGACCTCCATTAACTTTAGGTGAACCGTACACAACTTTATCCTCCGTTGTCACATTACATAAATTACTGCGACCTTGCTGTACAATTTTGGGACTTCCGGACTTGCTACATTCCGCTGTGATCGCACAAAAATCAGCACACACTGCCATTTCTACGCACTTTAAATGCAGATTAACTCCCGATCCTACTTTACATACATTCTCACATTCAAACGCTTTAGATCCATACATTCATCTATAAGTTTCGATTCGCCTTCATTCATGACTAGAGACTTGTACATTCCTTCCTCCGAAGTATCAATACCAGTAGCTCTTATATCATTGCATAAATTACCATTACTGTGTCCTTTAAACAGATATCATCTACCTCTGCTGATACATTTTTAACTTCAACTGCTGGCGAGACCAATGCTAAGCCCCCCTTAGTAACACTGACGCTTTCTGCCGAAACACCATCACCCTCACTTGCAACTGGCGATACCAAAGCTACGCTGCCTTCACTAACATCGACCCTTTTCGCCGACTCACAAATACTTGCTACTATAACACCTTCCTTACTGCAATTGCCACTATTTGCTAATACCTCTTCTGAACTCTCCACACAATTTGCTTTCAGAAAATTCATCTCCTATTTAACTTCTTCTTGAACCACTGAATCTTTCCATTCATCACAATTCACACACTCATTAATTACACATCCATAACTTACATCATTCCCCACCAATTTATTCCCATTACTTTTACTTAAATCTCCCACAAATCTATGCTTCCGCCGTTCGCGCGTACTTTTATTGAAAGAGCCACCTATACAGGGTGTTACAAAAAGGTACGGCCAAACTTTCAGGAAACATTCCTCACACACAAATAAAGAAAAGATGTTATGTGGACATGTGTCCGGAAACGCTTAATTTCTATGTTATAGCTCATTTTAGTTTCGTCAGTATGTACTGTACTTCCTCGATTCACCGCCAGTTGGCCCAATTGAAGGAAGGTAATGTTGACTTCGGTGCTTGTGTTGACATGCGACTCATTGCTCTACAGTACTAGCATCAAGCACATCAGTACGTAGCATCAACAGGTTAGTGTTCATTACAAACGTGGTTTTGCAGTCAGTGCAATGTTTACAAATGCGGAGTTGGCAGATGCCCATTTGATGTATGGATTAGCACGGGGCAATAGCCGTGGCGCGGTACGTTTGTATCGAGACAGATTTCCAGAACGAAGGTGTCCCGACAGGAAGACGTTCGAAGCAATTGATCGGCGTCTTAGGGAGCACGGAACATTCCAGCCTATGACTCGCGACTGGGGAAGACCTAGAACAACGAGGACACCTGCAATGGTCGAGGCAATTCTTCGTGCAGTTGACGATAACCCTAATGTCAGCGTCAGAGAAGTTGCTGCTGTACAAGGTAACGTTGACCACGTCACTGTATGGAGAGTGCTACGGGAGAACCAGTTGTTTCCGTACCGTGTACAGCGTGTGCAGGCACTATCAGCAGCTGATTGGCCTCCACGGGTACACTTCTGCGAATGGTTCATCCAACAATGTGTCAATCCTCATTTCAGTGCAAATGTTCTCTTTACGGATAAGGCTTCGTTATAACGTGATCAAATTGTAAATTTCCACAATCAACAAGTGTGGGCTGACGAGAACCCGCACGCAATTGTGCAATCACGCCATCAACACAGATTTTCTGTGAACGTTTGGGCAGGCATTGTTGGTGATGTCTTGATTGGGCCCCATGTTCTTTCACCTAAGCTCAATGGAGCACGTTATCATGATTTCATACGGGATACTCTACCTGTGCTGCTAGAACATGTGCCTTTACAAGTACGACACAACATGTGGTTCATGCACGATGGAGCTCCTGCACATTTCAGTCGAAGTGTCCGTACGCTTCTCAACAACAGATTTGGTGACCGATGGATTGGTAGGGGCGGACCAATTCCATGGCCTCCACGCTCTCCTGACCTCAACCCTCTTGACTTTCATTTATGGGGGCATTTGAAAGCTCTTGTCTACGCAACCCCGGTACCAAAAGTAGAGACTCTTCGTGCTCGTATTGTGGACGGCTGTGATGCAATACGCCATTCTCCAGGGCTGCATCAGCACATCAGGGATTCCATGCGACGGAGGGTGGATGCATGTATCCTCGCTAACGGAGGACATTTTGAACATTTCCTGTAACAAAGTGTTTGAAGTCATGCTAATACGTCTGTTGCTGTGTGTTTCCATTCCATTATTAATGTGATTTGAAGAGAAGTAACAAAATGAGCTCTAACATGGAAAGTAAGCCTTTCTGGACACATGTCCACATAACATATTTTCTTTCTTTGTGTGTGAGGAATGTTTCCTGAAAGTTTGGCCGTACCTTTTTGTAACACCCTGTATAGCAGTATTGGGTCAAGGGCTGTACTGGTGCACTCTGCATTGTTACCAGATGTATCCAAGACGGTGGTGATGACGTCATCCAAGATAGCGGCGTGTAGACTTGGCAACAGTGCATGATGTCATCCAAATGGCGGCCATGGCGCCATTCAGGATGGCTGATTTTGGCGGGAAGTTTGAATTTTGGTGGGAAGGTAGGTCAATTGGGCTACCACCACAAATCTAACCCCCTGCCCCAGAAAACGGCGGCGGTGGCGGTGGCGGCGGCAAAACTAAGAAAATGGCAGGAAGATAGGTCAATTGGGATACATCCACTAACCTAAGTCATCTGACCGCCACATCTTACTAGGGATTGGCGGGAAGTCCGAATTTTGGAGGGAAGATAGGTCACTCGAGCTATTTCTACTAATCTAAGGAAATGGCAGGAAAGAAAGGGCAGTTGGACTACTCCCACTAACCTAAGTCACCCGACCGCCACCTGTTCCTAGGGATTGGTGGGCAGAGGACTCAGCCTAAGATGGGCTGCTGGAGAGAGGAAGGAGTGTAATTTATTTATTTTGGAACAATTTATTTAGGGATGGATTTTGAAAGATATTATATTTTTCACAGTGATACAGATCACACGCTCTGACATGGTTGAAGTCATGCCACACAGCCTACAGACCTGCAAACCACTCGTAAATAATGTAATACATTTATGTCCAGAGAGCCAAACAACTCGTAAAATGGTTCAAATGGCTCTGAGCACTATGGGACTCAACTGCTGTGGTTATCAGTCCCCTAGAACTTAGAACTACTTAAACCTAACTAACCTAAGGACATCACACACATCCATGCCCGAGGCAGGATTCGAACCTGCGACCGTAGCAGTCGCACGGTTCCGGACTGTGCGCCTAGAACCGCGAGACCACCGCGGCCGGCAAACAACTCGTAAATTGTGAAAATAATAATCTATCTAAAAGACTCTGCAAATATGCTTGCTTATCCTCAACTGTCGAAATCATGCACCAGTCTTTATTTAAACAATTTGAGGAACTACCGCCAACCAGTGTGTTTGCAGTGGGGTCCAGATTCCAACTGACCTAGTACACAGTACCACCACCAGAAGGCACTGTCATCCATTCCGTGACGTAATCCGAGATGGGGGCCATGGCCTCAGATGATGACGCAAGTACTGTTATCCAAGATCGTGGATTTTGGCGGGAAACAGGGTGTTCACCACAAGGTCTGGACCTAGTTCACTGTACTGCCCCAGTGCAGGATGTTGTCTGTTCTGTGATGAAACCCTAGATAGTAGGGGGGGGGGGGAATGGTGGGAAACAGCGTGGTCGTTATGAGGCATGGACCTAGTACACAAAACTGTCACCAAAGGGCGCTGTCGTCCATTCCGTGATTTACACAACTGGAGGAGAAAATGGCTATTCCTGCACTGGGCTGCTGGAGAGAGGAAGGAGTGTACTGTATTCATTTGGGACAATTTATTTACGGATGGATTTGAGATAGTATATTTATCACCCTGATACAAAACACATGCTCTGACATGCTTGGGGTCACTCCACACAGCCCACAGACCTGTAAACTCCTCCTAAATGATGCTATGGAGACATGCAAACATCTCCAAAATTTCCGAAATAATTTCAGTACAAACACGCAAACTCCTCCTAAATAATGCAGTACACTGATGTGCACACACGAAATCAAATTGTTAACTGTCTAAATAACAGATACCACAGACTTCAGACCTTTTCGCAAAATAATGCAACAGACATGCAAACTACGTACACAGACACCCACCACCCCGTGTTCTTTGTACCACACAAGACGCTACCGCACACGTTTCCAGAAGTCGAGATGCACTGGCAGCTGCCAAACCATGCACAGGTGCCCGCAAACATGAGGCAGCAACATCCCTACTTGACACCAGAGAAATTCCTCTCGAAATAGGTGATCACCTATACACCATTCCTGACACGACTGGATGGGAGTGAAGACCTATTTGCAGAGTGCAGACGCTCCAAGTGCATGAGCCACAGCCGGACGCAAGTCAGCGTGAACCATCACCCTTACACCGCTGCCGACGGCATCTGAAAGTTCTACGACTATTATACTGACGACACATGTCTATCTACATAAGTGCCAAGTCATCCACTGGACCACACACGTGTGTGTTGACTGCTGCCGATGCCAGCCCTCTCTCTACCTGCGGTCCAGTGAAGACCTATTTGCAGAGCGACTCAGCCTCACAAACACTATAGAAAGTTGTTCCACTGCTCTTGACACGTGTGTGACACACATGCTGATGCATTGCTGCAAGAAGCTACAAACCATCGCAAGCGCATATAACAAGGTTCTGAATCTTATACTGATGTCACATGCCTATGACATACAGAAAACCGAGCTAACGCTCTCCAAATGTGGAGGTGACTGGATACAATCGACTGCAGTGCTATACTACACCTCCCAATCAGCGCATATGGAATAGGTGTCGGCAAATGTACTACATTTACAAGCAATTCTAGAACCCAGAACGAGAGGTTATGTCACGATCGCATGGAATTGCGAAAAATGACGCGGGGGGGGGGGGGAGGGGGATAGGTATAAATTGACTAAATATACACCGAAATGCAGGGAAATTGAGGAAGTAATTGCTGGCGCAGAGCAGTTAGTACATGGGAACAAGTATGTGGCACCAAGACAAATTCGAAAAAACGTCGACATGGAAAAGAAGGGAATCAGGGAAGCAGGCAATTTTTTTTCCGTTGAGGCAGCACTGTACTGTATGTCTATTGAAGTGCCAGTAATACACGCGAATTGACTACTGTATTTGACGCTTTTCAGGAAGACAGAGAACTATCCGCCTCTAAACTTACACCCATCTGCGTTAAAGGATGATAGAGAGTGGATGGGGTGATCGATTGAGATGGAGCTGTAACTAGGTACGATTTAATGGAAGACTAATTACGCATTCTAGAGAGGGAGAAGTTTCTGTAGGCCTATTTTCCACTGTTCTGTCAGGATGCATCAGTCGTGTGACAGCCTGCATTCGACTCATGTACAGCCGCGTGTTCTGTATGTGATTTAAAGCACTGCCTACTTGTGATCATTAACAGTAAACCAGTCGGTCATCAGAGGACGTCCAGCACATGTGTGATGAAACATAAAACATTCCTCTAAACGAACTATAATTTATGCAATGTACTCCATCCTCCTGTAGCATCTTGAGTGTAAAATCAAGACTTCAGCTTCATAAGTAAGTTAACAATAGGTGCTTGTGAGGCACTGCAATCCCCGTGTATACGTTTGCATGACAGATGTGCTGTTTACAGAGTTAGCGGCGGGATGACTTGTAATTTTCACATGTCGGACACTGCTGCTATACGTTTATTTGTTTCCTTGTAAGACGTGTTGCCCGTTACTAACAATAATTTTATATACGTCTGATGCAGGCATGGTATAATTTCTGGATTGTGATTGGGTGTGAACAGTGGATGCTATACATCTCTGGAAAGCTATATTGTGCTTGTATCATACAGAGTCAATGTTTTAAGGAAGTAGTTTCCTCGTTTCACTATTCTATAACATAGTTTATCATAGAGAAACCGAGAAGAAGGAAGTATATCATTTGCTTGAAATACATTTCTTAAATTGGAATATTAACAGCGTTACATCCCATATGACTAATAGGTCGGAAATGCATGCGATCTAACATTATAGCTCGTTTTAAGTGTGGAATGTTGTAGCCTTAGGAGTGCATGTGTTTATGTTCTCTCTTACCAATACCTTCCCAGTTCTGTTCCTAGACTCTGGAGTAATACTTTAAAATTGATGGCTTGGTTGATTTACATAAAAATGCTTCAAACTCCATCCAACTGGAGCTCCATTATGCATAAAACTCATAGTTTCTTGTTCTTCCTAACCGTCTGTTATTACATCACAGCACTTTCAAATCTGTTATTATTCATCGATATGGAGTGCTAACCTCCTCGACATGGGCGCATGTCAAGAAATCTTGTGGATTTGGATGGGCGAGGACTCGGCAAGCTCCATTCATTCACGAGATGTGGAATGGATAGCGGTCTACTTCTGATCGATTGAAGATTAAATCGGTAACGGTGGTGCAGTGTGGGTTGGTCAATGACAGTGCGAGGTGGGTCTCTCAGTATCTAATTTTACCCTAAGACTGCGACAACGCTCTGTGACTCCCACCAGCATAACGATAGATCGTAAATTAAGCACTACGCTCGAAGTGTTAGTAATATGTAGAGCGCTGTCTAAATACTTTGATGATGGATGTGTTCGAGAATTAACAATGCATGGACGTACTGCACAGTCATCTAGCCACATTTGCAATAATACTTGAAAAGTGGAGAGGGAGTGGTTCAGCTATGATACTGAAATTGGAACACATGCTGTCACATCATTGTTCAGTGTTGAAATTACTGTAAAATTGTTCACTCAGTCAACTGTAATGCTTATTATTTCAGCACATCGGGGGTGTCTTTTCCATCCAATCCGTCCACTGGTGTGCTGTTGGTTACCATATAATGATTGACTGATATCGCTTGTTTGAGTTGGAGAAAGAGTTTTGGTGGAGGGACACCTTCTGGGCATGGATAGCACCGAAATAGTGATCGAGTACATGACTGCAATATGAGGAATCAGTCAAAATGGAATGCGGAGCCATCAGCTATTCCTACACTGTGTCAGATGAGTTTAAATGTAGTGGTCGTCAATCACTTTCGGACAGCAGTTTGGAAACTCCCCACAACACCGCCAAACTCTTCCATGTCCTCATGTTTTAACTGTCTTTTATTATTTAAAATAATCCAGTGTGTGCGGCGTGTTACGCTAGGTGCAGTAACAACATGATTTACACTATGCTACGTCTAGTTTTCTGCGAGGGGCAATGGACCAGAACGTGTTAATGTCAGATTAGAACTTGACACAGACCACGAAGCCGTGGCGGAAAAACAAAATGTATGGCATTGTACAAAGCATGTTACAGCAGAAGAAAAAAACAATGTTTCAAACAACGACACAGGGTCACAGGGAGCATCTCTTGCGACTTACAGTAAAGTCTGTGGGATACGGTCATTCTCCTACAGTATAGGTGATGAAACTTTAAACTGGTCTGTGCAGCGGATCAATACCTGTATATTTAATAGTATTGTCGAAGCTGGCATGCAGTCAGTATTTGTTTTCGATGTACGGGAGGAGAGAGATGCGGTAAAAATCTTATCTAGTTATCTATCAGATGAAGTTAGTGGAGCTTTTATAGTTCGCAATTTTTCTCTGGTGGATGGTACAGAATAAAGATGATAGAATGTTGGAGTGATAGACGTGAATGGGCGCTGATGGATGTGGTCTGTGGTACCTGCTTGTAGTTTGGAGAAGCACCACAATGCAGTAGCAAAATCCACGTCCTTCCCGCAGCTCCCGTACTGTCTTTTATACTACCTAGAGTTGCAGGATCAGGCTTCGTTTTTGTCGAATGATCCAGACACAGTTCTGTCACAGTAACTCAACTTCGCCTGTTTCTACATGTGTTGCCGAAGATGGTAGATGTAGCTTTCTCTGACTTCTACTCAGTTCTGACTTACATTGGAACAAACAGATGAGCAAAGCTGTAGGAACGGTAGCGCAGACTCTGAGGGGTAGTTGCAAGATGCGTAGGGGCTACCTAAAACCATGTTGGAATTTTACTGTAGCAGATAGGTTCGAGAAAGGTGACTCGCTTCGAGATATGAGAGTGCCAGAAATATGACTGACTAGTGGTTGTAATCATTAATGGACTCCCCCATACGATTCAACGCAGATATGTGGTTGAATGGAAAGACTTGATACGAAATCATAGACGTCATTTCTAGCGGATAGCGTGACACTAGAGATCTAAAAAGCTAGTGTACATTTTCTTATGACCTCAACCAGCACACCATCTACTACTGTTTGTGATTATCCTCAATCAATCATCGCCTATAACTCAGTGGATATATCGCAGAACCTCTGACATGGTATCGAGACAGAATACATTACAAATACTGTAGAAATATCTAGCTAGGACTGTGTGAGGGAGTTGCAAATACTAGTTTCATACCATTCTCTTTAGCCGAATCACATTCTAAATTCAGCGATTTTATTACGAAGTTACACCGGCGGGGACGTGTTGGTCTGATACTACACACTGCGGCGATCACTGTCTCAGTATTTGTCTGGAAAATAACGGTATTCGTAGGTAACGCCATACGTAGATTTATAAAGCTGTTATAGCTTTTAACATGGGTCTTGTGTGCACATGTAGAACCAAGACCGCTTGTGACAGTAACATACAGTAGTTGTAGGGATCTTTTGTTTTAACATCTGGCGGTTTGTAAGACGATGAAACATCTCTTTCTAAGACACGGTGGTGGCACTCGAAGGAAAAACTTTTGAGACATGTCCACCCATAGCTGATTTTCGGTCAGTATTATTTTGTATCGTCTGGAATCAGTTATTGACGAAACATTATGCTTAGTAGTGGTAGGGGGTGCGTGATAGGTTCGCCTTGAGCATCAGGCTTATAAAGTATGTGTTGGCGTTCCGACATGTGCAAAGGAAATGCCTACGTCCATTCGTAAGGAAGGTATGGATTTGACGTCGAGTACTGTGATGGCAAACAGAAGAGTATGTCAAGTCACAAGAATGGTACTGATATTTCTATTTCCAGAGCCATAGCCGTCAATAGGGTATATTTACGATACTTGGCTCATTGTCGAATGTCGTTCAACTGAGACCGCGATCGTAATGTTTAGTTGTAAGTACAGGGATAAAATATATATGCGACCGATTTCTTGGGATGATGATTGCACCTGTGCATGCTCGGTCTGCAGCGCCGGTGACCCGTAGGGGGTAATTCACATTTCCCGTTAACGGTAGGAGCTGTCAGAATGGAGAGGCCTGTTGAAGTTTGGGAATGTAGGTGAATTAACTGTGTTGTCCTCTAGACGACCGAATAGCGAACTAATACTTAGTATGTGTTGGATAGCTTTCGTGAACGCGTGGAAAATTTGAGAAGATTGAACATGGAGGTGCACTGGCGCTGGACTGTTATTCCCTCCCATACAAATTGATCAGTTGACTGCTTCTGCACATTTCACACCTTTATTTAGTTGAGCGAACATCGACTGTGGTGTGTGCATCTAGCAGGTGAAAGACGCGTTTGCCGGTTCTGTAGACATGAGAAACACCTTAGTTGACTCTGTAAATTATAGGGATGATCTGGAATCTGTTACATCACCGACGTTGGTATTGGCGAGAGAAAAAACAGTATTCTTTATTTTCTTTTTTCGAGTTTCGGCGTAAGTGTCTTTGCAGGCATGGCAAGTTTCTAGTTAGTCAGTGGTTTACTGCAGGCCCCACCTAGCTTAAGTTATGGATTTGTAGAGAAATAACTTCCTGTCTATAACCGAGCGGGGTGGCGCAGTGGTTAGACACTGGACTCGCATTCGGGAGGACGACGGTTCAATCCCGCGTCCGGCCATCCTGATTTAGGTTTTCCGTGATTTCCCTAAATCACTCCAGGCAAATGCCGGGATGGTTCCTCTGAAAGGGCACGGCCGACTTCGTTCCCCATCCTTCCCTAAACCGATGAGACCGATGACCACGCTGTCTGGTCTCCTTCCCCAAACCAACCAACCAACCAATCCTGTCTATATCTTGGGAAATATGTTGCGCGAGCGATTGGTATCATACTGCTGTGTGCTTGATATCGAGAAGTACCGCGAAAATGGTATGATATTAGAGCAAGCCATGCGAAATTAGATATGTTGTTGTAATTCTCGTGTCGGGAGATTGGGTGTAGAAAAGTGATCAAGCAAGCAGGTGCAGACCAGAAACAGTAACACGTTTGTAACAAGGGGAAACGAGGCCAAATTTGTAAAACAGTTCTGAGGGTTACTTGAATCCACTGAGGGCGCTCTGTTCACGTGTTGGGGGTGGATTCCCGCCCGGCCTCACAGGGAAATATCTAGTTCCGTGAGGAGTGTATACAATGCTGTCTTCACAGTAAATGTACAAATGATGTAAAAGGGCTGACTTTGTATGGTGCAGGATACGAATTGCATATTTATTAGATCGACACTGTATGTGGTAATATACTGATGGGTCAGAGTTTGGTTTCACATTCTACTAGTCAAGCTCCTGTCCTCAGTGGGAGAGCAGTGTAATTGAGTGAGAGTCTTTCTGTATTTGACGATATGCAGGGGCATTTTGCAGTGTTTAATTGATGGTGCAATATGGCGATCTGTGTAAAATAGTTTTTTTTGCGGCTGAAAGTCTTGTCTTCAGAAAGTAAGAAAAGGCGGACATTACTTTCACACCGGCTGCATCAGTAATTCAGAGGGTAAATTCGATAAGAGCCAATTATAATGCTTGATTCATTCACACGACATCCTTTTGTAACACCATATCTCTAATACTCTACTGATCTATTTTCCTTTTGTTTTATTTAATATTACATCGTTAAGCTTCTGTAAATGTGTTTGATTGAATAGATAACACAAAATTGTATACTCTTCTCTTTGTCAAAACTTTGATGTCGTGGTTTGTTTCTATGCAAAGTAGTGTACCTGTCATTTAAATTCTTTGTCTCATTTGGAGGGAACAAAACTTACTATATATAATTGTAATTTCTGTGTGAATAATTTTTTGTAGAAATGTCGATATGTGAAAATGTTCTGTTTTATTTAAAATGTTTGTTTGCTGTTATGTAAATTGCTGATCCTCACTTAGGGTTCTTAGTTCTTTAGTATGTAAAAGATGTTGTGGTTCCCCTCGGGAACGGAACTGTGTAGCGCGCGCAAATTGTGGTTGGCCTAAGTAGAAAAGGTGGAACTGAGAGTCAGTCGGGGACGAGCTACGAGTCGGGGACGAGCTACCAAACTGTGCACTGCCATGTAAAAGATGCATATTGTCCTGGTTCCGAGAGAGGCTTTTTCTGCTACTGTCCAATGCCTCGGTTGGATGGATAAATAGCTGGAACGATTCTGGATCTGGTATTCATCATCGCCACCAAGAAGGGCCAGAGTCCAGCAATTCTGCCTGCGGATCCACCTATCAACATGCAGTTGCCACCACGTTGCGCAATCACTGTAACGTAATACTATAATGATGTACAGTGAAGGATCAGCTTACTGGATGTTTTAGTGTGCACAAATATAAGGTAATTTATAACTGAATTTATGTACCTACCTTAATTTTTTCCTTATCATAACACCTCTCAGGTTCCTTTCCGTTTGAACTAAAGTAATTACCGAGTGTCCCTACTGATAGAACATTAATGACCAGTGGTTTGCTAATTAATGCCTCTTGAACTTAGTATAAAGAAAGTTAAAGTTAATGTGGCAAGAGAGTGAGTTAAAGTAAATGTTCTTTGCTGAAAATAATTTTCCTATTAAAACTGCTTATTAAAGTGCTGTTGCCAACTGCAAAATTAAAAGTTCTTAAGACTGAGGCTTATAAAGTTTTGCTTAGCAAATGATCACCTTGATATCTGTAGTAAATTCTAAAAGGTGAGTCAGTTTCTTGCAATTTTGTCAACATTGTGTTTCGCTGTAGTAAAAGTGGAAAACTGCAATAGTAGGAAATTATATGTTCATGATTACTAAGTGTTTGTCTCTCTTGTGTATTGGAAGTGCATATTAATCCACAGTTTGTCTATTGTGTTAATGCTGGGTAACAAGTAACGGGAAGACGACTAATTATGAAAACCATAATTTCTTTATTCAAATGATAGTGAGAAGCAACCTGTTAGTGGATTCCAATTAACTTTCATTTTAAATAGTAAAGTATTTAACTGAGAGAGACTTAACCTATATCCAATTAATGATTCTGCAGTGAATATAAATAGTAACGTTATAAAGACCATTCAGTTTGAATAAGCCCTGAAAGTAATAGTGTGTTTCGTTATCTATTATAATTTTACAAATAGTTTGTGCTGCTCTAGCTGTTCGACCCAACCTTAACGTTAACATATGCAGGTGTCAGAGTTCATTGCACTCGCGTGTGACAAAGTATAGGTTGTGTTTATCCGTTAAAATTACTAATAACTATTTTCTTGAACGAGAATGTTAATCATTCTCTTGCCTAGTCAGGCTGGCGACCGTTTCCTTTATCAGTTAAACAGTGCAGATAGGCAAAATTTTGTTTGTCACTGTTCAAACATTTACGTAATTCTGACTTTCATTTCCGATAAGCCACCTCCGTTAGGTACAACACGGTCAACATAGCAAAATTCCTCTCAGAGGGTAACACTGTTCTGTTGCGTTATACCATAATTGCTTTAAGATTGTTTTATTTGACAACCTGCCTCCAGCTTCGAGGTTATGGTATAGCAGTAGCAGACGGAAGTGTTATACTTTGTGCTGGGATATAGGAGTCTCTGCATAGCGGTGAGAACGTTTGCATATGTTGAAAGCAGGATGAGTAACACATGATGGACGTGGTGCCACGTTAGTGTCGTGAGGAAGAATGCATTCGAGGTTATTCTGAGATAGTTTCATGAACAGGTTCTGTTAGGGCAAGAATTTCCTTGCATACAAGCTGAGACATCAAGAAAGCGAGCGTTTATTATTTCTGGGACACTATACAATTTCCGAGAGGTCGAGTCGGTTCTTATTTTACATAGGCATGTGACATCAGTATAAGATAGAGAACCTTGTTATATGCGCTTGCGATGGTTTGTAGCTTCTTGCAGCTATGCTTCAGCATGTGCGTCACACACATGTCACGAGCAGTGGAAAACTTTCTATAGCGTTTGTGAGGGTGAGTCGCTCTGCAAATAGGGCTTCACTGGATTGCAGGTAGAGAGAGGTCTGGCGTCGGCAGTGGTGAACACACACATGTGTGGTCCAGAGGATGACTTGGCACTTATTTAGATAGACATGTGCCATCAGTATAATGCTTGGAGAACTCTCACATGCCGCCGGCAGTCACGTGAATGTGATGGCTTGCGCTGGCTTGCGTCCGGCTGTGGCTCATGCCCTTGGAGCGTCTGCACTCTGCAAAGAGGTCTTCGCTCCCGTCCAGTCACGTCAGCAACGGTGTCTAGGTGATCATGTATTTCGGGAGGAATTTCTAGGGTGTCAAGTATGAAAGGGATGTTGCTGCCTCATGCTTGCAGGCACCTGTGCACGGTTTGACAGTTGCCAGTGCATCTCGCCTTCTGGGAGCATGTGTGGTAATGTCCTGTGGGGTCCAGTGGACAGGGGGCAGTGGGTACTGTCAGTACACGCTGTTTGCGTGTCTATTGCCTTTTTTTTTTTTGCAAGCGGGTCTGTAGTCTGTGGTATGCTATGCGCTATTTGGACAGTTTATGGTTTGATTTCGTGTGTGCACATAAGTGTACTGCATTATTTAGGAGGAGTTTGCATGTCTGTACTGAAATTATTTCGGTAATTTAGGAGTTGTTTGCGCTTTCTGCATAGCGTTATTTAGGAGTAGTTTACAGGTCTGTTGGCTGTGTGGAGTGACCCCAAGCATGTCAGAGCGTGTGTTTTGTATCAGTGTGATAAATATACTACCTCAAATCAATCCATAAATAAATTGTTCCAAAATAAATAAAGTACACACCTTGCTCTCTCCAGCAGCCCATCTTAGGCTGAGTCCTCTCCCCACTAATCCCTAGGAAGAGGTGGCAGTCGGGTGACTTAGGTTAGTGGAGGTAGCCCAACTGCCCTTTCTTTCCTGCCATTTTCTTAGGTTAGCAGAGACAGCACATGTGACCTATCTTCCCTCCGAAATTCAGTCTTCCCACCAATTCCTAGGAAGAGGTGGCGGTCAGATGACTTAGGATAGTGGATGTATCCCAATTGACCTATCTTCCTGCCATTTTCTTAGTTTAGTAGAGGCAGCATTGTCCTGATAGAATTTGAACTTGCAGCCGTTTTCTGGAGAAGTGGGATAGAATAGTGGAGGTAGCCCAATTGACCTTTTTTTCCGCCAAAATTCAAACTTCCCCGCAAAATCAACCACCTTGAATGACGTCATGGCCGCCATCTTGGACGATGTCACGCATTGTTGCCAAGTCTACATGCCTCCAGCTTGGATGATGTCATCGCTGTCATCTTATATGATCTGGCAACAATGTAGAGTGCACCAGAACTGCCCTTGCCCAATACTTATAGCCTTCCTCTTTAATATACTCCATATTACATATTTGTTGCCTTTCTCCAAACCTATCAACATTTCTACCATTACTATCAACTCCAGTCCTTTTCATCTGCCTGTTCAGATCGCCATCCCTGGACCTGAGATGTACCGAACATGAGTTTTCCGACCGGTTGTTAAGTAATTGCGCGAATTTCCCCCATCAAATCTGTGTTCTTTACTTGGGTTCCATTCACGGAAGTTATCACTCCCGTTCGTTTCCGACCATTCTGCTCATTCCAGCTACTATCTCCCTGAGAATTCCTTTGATTTCTCTCACGATAATTATTTTGGTGATGATTATTTGGATTCACATTTTGATAACTACCACCTGGTTTGCTCTGAGGTTTGAACTTGAAAGCCCTCTGTAATTTTTCTACAAATTCTAGAAATTCGTCCATGGAATCACATGGACTATGGACAAGATCCCACTGCAAATTTTCGGGTAATCGCCATTTTAATGTGGTGATTGCCATTAAAACACCAACGGATGTTTCACATGCATAAGCTTGCCAAGTTCGCGCTTACAAAAATCTCTCACCGTCCCATTACCGTACCTGTAACTCGTCCTGTTTAAAAATTCATTTCCGTGTCTGTTTTGCTTCGCACCAAAATTTATTTAAAAAACACTTTTCGAACTCTTCGTACGATTCGCACGGACTACATTTAACATTTGCCGAAGACTGTGGGTCTCCCTACAAATGCCGTTTAACGTGTTTTATTTTCACTTCGTCCGGCATACCGTGAGCAAAAGCGTCCCTACATGCAAGCAAGAAATTTACTAGGTGATATCTTCTGTTATCTGTGTAACATTTCATAGATCCGGTATTTGCTCAAGGGATATATATAACCGATGCGGCCTGTTGAGAGGCTAACGAATTTAAATCATTTTTCATCTGTTGCATTTGTTTTTTAAATTCATTTTCACTAGTAATAATGCACTCTATTTTATCTTTAATTTGGCCACTTCTTTCTTCCCCACACTTACACGATTGTCAATGTCACTGACTGCTAAATTTACGTTGCTTTTATGAGCTTCTTGCGCTTTTATACAGTCGTTTACGTTGCCCCCAAGTTCCGTCTGTATCTTATCCATTTTTTTCCCAATTTCTTTTTAGACTGATTCGATTTTAGACTTTACTATTACAAATACGTCTGTAATTTTCCCCATATCCACTCGGACACATTTTAATTTACCATCAATTGCTTTTTCAAGGCTACTCATAATTTTTTCAACTTCCTTTTTCATACTGGAACCTATTTCAGTTGGCATTGTACCCATATCAGTCCGAACTGAATCTGTAACTGTTTGAAATGTGCCCATATCTATTCGAATTGTACTGATATTATTTGCCATTCTATTCATATTATTTCCCAATCCCTGGATCATTTGCATTAGCTGAGACCTCATATCTCCCCCACATTCATTCCCCTTGCCTGAATTCCTACTAGTTACACTTTCGCGCTCTGATTTCGTACTAACCGGCTCACTTCCTTTTTCAGAATTACACATACTAAGTGACTTTTTATATTCGCGAGATCTATGAGTGGAGCTTGAACTTCACAGTTAAACACTATCTCACTATTAGCATAGGCACTTATCTGATCTGAGATGGTTCCCTCTGTCATGATGATGCCGTCGGTTGTATTGGAAGTCGACATCGAAGACTGCCATGGAGTACTCGAAGACGCTGCTGTCGTATTGCTGTTGAACTGCGTCCGCCACTGGAGAAGTCGCCTGATGTAACTGTAGCTGCTGCTGGTTACCGCGTGTTTAAATCGCCTCGGATACCGCTGTCCAATAAATGTGCTAACTGCTACCATCTCCTGCACTCAACTTATTTTCGACTCTGAGCCCCAAAGCAAATTGCCTTTAACGTGATAGATTAGGATCTCTATCGATAGCATTTGTTAGCTGTGAAAATTACTGCGTAATTTCACTATTTCCAGAAACCTACTTGCAGAAAAGAAACCGATCTCGCACTGTGTTTTGTAAGAGGTTCACTCTACAGAAATCTCTGTTGGTTTTGCAAAGGTTTTTACACTTCGCATAGTACGCTGAGTAACAGAGAGCAAAGGAATTACCACTTTGCAGGACACAAATCCCGGACGAGAAGTCTCTAATTGCGGTCTTAAAAAAAAGAAAAAGAAATGTGCCCCTGAAATACGTATCCTATGACTCAGAGTTGAAATATTACGGTGGTTGATAGCAGATGTTCCGTTTGGCTGTGCTCTGTGCCCAACATAAATACAGTCACAGAGGCATTGGGAAGAGACACCTCATGGCGAGAGATCAACCTGTTCGCGTCAATCAAACACCTTCGTGCGTTGTGCCTCCGATGATGTAAGAGCTGGGTAGACTTGAATGCGTTTTAGATAAAAGTAGGAAGTCAACTTGTAAGGACAGTACACTGTCCTGGGTCGCTTAGATTTCACAGAAATACACTCCTGGAAATTGAAATAAGAACACCGTGAATTCATTGTCCCAGGAAGGGGAAACTTTATTGACACATTCCTGGGGTCAGATACATCACATGATCACACTGACAGAACCACAGGCACATAGACACAGGCAACAGAGCATGCACAATGTCGGCACTAGTACAGTGTATATCCACCTTTCGCAGCAATGCAGGCTGCTATTCTCCCATGGAGACGATCGTAGAGATGCTGGATGTAGTCCTGTGGAACGGCTTGCCATGCCATTTCCACCTGGCGCCTCAGTTGGACCAGCGTTCGTGCTGGACGTGCAGACCGCGTGAGACGACGCTTCATCCAGTCCCAAACATGCTCAATGGGGGACAGATCCGGAGATCTTGCTGGCCAGGGTAGTTGACTTACACCTTCTAGAGCACGTTGGGTGGCACGGGATACATGCGGACGTGCATTGTCCTGTTGGAACAGCAAGTTCCCTTGCCGGTCTAGGAATGGTAGAACGATGGGTTCGATGACGGTTTGGATGTACCGTGCACTATTCAGTGTCCCCTCGACGATCACCAGTGGTGTACGGCCAGTGTAGGAGATCGCTCCCCACACCATGATGCCGGGTGTTGGCCCTGTGTGCCTCGGTCGTATGCAGTCCTGATTGTGGCGCTCACCTGCACGGCGCCAAACACGCATACGACCATCATTGGCACCAAGGCAGAAGCGACTCTCATCGCTGAAGACGACACGTCTCCATTCGTCCCTCCATTCACGCCTGTCGCGACACCACTGGAGGCGGGCTGCACGATGTTGGGGCGTGAGCGGAAGACGGCCTAACGGTGTGCGGGACCGTAGCCCAGCTTCATGGAGACGGTTGCGAATGGTCCTCGCCGATACCCCAGGAGCAACAGTGTCCCTAATTTGCTGGGAAGTGGCGGTGCGGTCCCCTACGGCACTGCGTAGGATCCTACGGTCTTGGCGTGCATCCGTGCGTCGCTGCGGTCCGGTCCCAGGTCGACGGGCACGTGCACCTTCCGCCGACCACTGGCGACAACATCGATGTACTGTGGAGACCTCACGCCCCACGTGTTGAGCAATTCGGCGGTACGTCCACCCGGCCTCCCGCATGCCCACTATACGCCCTCGCTCAAAGTCCGTCAACTGCACATACGGTTCACGTCCACGCTGTCGCGGCATGCTACCAGTGTTACAGACTGCGATGGAGCTCCGTATGCCACGGCAAACTGGCTGACACTGACGGCGGCGGTGCACAAATGCTGCGCAGCTAGCGCCATTCGACGGCCAACACCGCGGTTCCTGGTGTGTCCGCTGTGCCGTGCGTGTGATCATTGCTTGTACAGCCCTCTCGCAGTGTCCGGAGCAAGTATGGTGGGTCTGACACACCGGTGTCAATGTGTTCTTTTTTCCATTTCCAGGAGTGTAAATGTTTGTGTGCCGGTCGTAATTTTGAAAAAAAAAAAAAACATCTGGTGAGTGGCGTGTTTAATTTTCCACTTTTAACATGAGCAGTTAACTTTTGTAATTAGAAGTCAGAGCTACAGACCATTTTACTTGGAACTTCCCCATAGAGGTCGGCTCTGAGCGATTAATAGGTCTGTTTCCGATAGGGATATTATTATTAATATTATTAGGGATATTATTAATTTTTGTGCATGTGAACATTTGCAGAATATGTCAATCAGTTAAAAACTCAAAAGTTTTATGTATTATCTTAGTTCCTAATCCCATTGAGTAAATACCAAGTAGGAACATTTTCTTTCAGTGAGCACAAAGAGTAATGTGAACTTGCAAATTGGAAATTATAGTCAGTATGTTCTCGCTTTCTGGCTGACTGCAAAAATACTTTTCAGGGTCTTGTAAATGGCGAAGGTAGGTGTAATGCATGCACAGATAATTTAAGTGCTTTTTCAAAGAGAGATAACGGAAAACATCGACCATTTGACTATTACCCTGCGCTCCACACCTGGTTTTAATTGACTGGGAAACTGAACTGTGAAAGTGATCAGTTTAAAACAGGGAACTCGGCAGGCACTAACACCAGTGCGAGAAGAGTGTTGCGACTTGCTCGCGAGTGTGGAAACTAAATTGTGAATGTTAGCCACAATATCCTTGAACGTGAAGAAGGAGGTAAGAAGACGACACACATCGCTGCTATCACCGGCGCTGAGATTAGAAGAAGACGGAGCTGTGTGGACCTGCAAGCTACTGCGTGCGTTCGCCTGTGGCCAGCTTCCTCTGGAGCTACTGCAGTGTTTCAACACCCACCGCCGTCCTCACCGCTATAGCTGCTGCTGCGTGCACCGTATGTCAGTGTGTCACATCACGTTTGCTGGTATACCACACTGGCCTCGCTTGTTGAAGGCAAACAATTAAGTAAGTCAAGAATATTAAAAGCATTTGTTAATTGGTTCTAATGGGTTATTAAAAATTGAATATATTGCCATATATGATGTAAAAGATAAGATGGAGCCAGTCTCTGACGATGAATCCTTAAAATTCGAAACTGAAATTAACGAGGATGGTTCTGTCAAAGTAATAAATCTAAAATCTGAAGGTGATTTGCCGGAAGTGGACTCGGAGGCAAATTTCAATGTTAAGGCGAAGTTAGAACCCATTTATGATGATGATGTTTTTGAAGTTGAAGTCAAAAAAGAAAAAGTTGAATTAATAGAGTTATCAGATGATGAAGCAGATTTCAACATTTTTAAAATTCAACCAAGTCAGGGAATGCTACGAATTCCTTTAAAACCGGTTGAAAAGCCAAATGGCACTGTAGAGGCAACATATATGGTACAATTACTGTTTTGTAAACTTGAATTGCATCATAAAGGACTAAACAATAAGATGGAATCCAGAAGTAAACAGTTAAACAGTAAGGCTGATTCAAGTAATCAAGAACTAAAGGATGAAATGAACTCAGAACTGAATAGCTTAAATTATAAAATTGATTTTAACCACCATAATCTGTAAGTCGGAACAACTAATTAAATTGCATAATATTTTCAGAACAGATTTGGTGAAGTTCGTTAAGATTTCAAAGATGCAGATGAGCTTATGGAAGGGAGGTCGTATGAAAGAACGAACAATGAATCCAAACCTTGCTTTAATTGGTTTGGGGAAGTAGCTAATAAAGTAAATGCTTGTCAGAAGTATATTAATAAAGTAAAAGCTGACTGTGTGAAATTATGTGAGGATGCTGATAAAAAAAAAATTTATGACTGAGTTGAGGTAGTAGAACTACAAGTAGAAGAACTAAATACTAGTATTACTAACACAGAAAATAGAGTAACCCCTGGTAGCTCTTGTAATACTACTGTACGGGACGTTGCTTCAGTTGACGTAACTTTTATTAGATTTCGTCAACTTTTGCGTTTTGATCCAGACAAACAAATTCATCTGTTGGAGTCCTGGAATGATTTTGAGGGTATTTTACCAAAGGCATGGTCAGAACGTGAGACAATTTCTTTCATAACAAGTCATTTGTCAGGAGATGTAATGATCAGATGCAAAATTCTTTCTAAATTTAAAACTGCATTTGTTAATGACTACTCGTCACACAACAAACAAAACGATGTTCTGAGGGAATTTTGGAGTGGTAAAAAGTGTACTTCAGATCGTGAATCAGTTAAAGAGTTCTCTAGAGGTGGATTTCACGGCTGCACATTTGACAGAAAAGATTAAACCGGAAATGATGATCATGGAACTAGAAGGTATTGGCAGAAAAGAATCATTTCCGCACCTACACATAATGTGGATAAGTCGACTGAGTATCTGGAGCGCTTGGAAAGAGTTGCTACCGTTGAGTAGCAGTGCAGAATAATAATAGGTCCTCTAAGAGCCACATAAACGACAGGAATAATGACAATGGGAACGTTAACATTAGAAGTATGGAAGTTCAGAATACACGATCTAATCATCGTGGTGAACGCCATGGTAAAGGAAGAGGAGGTTCACAGCCACAGCGCTTTCGCAATAGTTTTTATGACGAAGGCAGAAACATAAATAATGTACCACTGAGATAAGACGGACAGCAGACTGCTACCCATATGGGGAACTAAGTCCCGACTCTGACGAAACTAGAGGTCACCAGGCGGAAACAGTAACACAGCCAGTAACAAAAATACAGACCGCAGTCAGCCAACACATGCAAACCGATAACAGGGAAGATGACATAGGAACTGACCATACCAGTGATGTGCTAAACCACACTCATTATCTGCTCGACAGCATTTTGGACACATTAAAAAAAATGGGGCAAGAAGGAAAAAGAAAACGCTACGGATAATAGAAAGAACAAATTCATTAGTTTGAATCAGATGAGGAAGAAGATGAAGTAAAGGCTTACATCTTCGTTGCTGATGGCAGTCTGAAGGCTAAAGTTTCGATGGAGGAATCAGAGTTAGTTTTGCAAGGTTTTGTGGAGGAGGAGTTGCTAGATGAAGGTGTTAGCAATAGCAGTGAGGTCAGGGAAACTGTTAGCTTTATTGAATTGGCACAGCCGCTGGTGAAGTATCAGTGCAGCGGTAGTGCAGCAGCAGTGCAGTAGGGAGTCGCATATTTAGCTTTCATATTTGTTTTGTAGTTTGATTTTTAATTTCTTTCCGAGTGTTTGTGCGCTTGCATATTTAATAACATAAAATCCTTGCGTATTCTCGTATTTGAGAGGAGTCGTTAGTCAGTTGCTTGTTTTGTAGAGTCAGTTAGCAGCAGACAGAGGCCAGTGCAGTTTCATCTGTGCTTGCAGAGTGACGTGTGCGAGCAGCAGTAGCAGAAACTAGTCGTATATTCAGTTTTTCGTATTAGGCTTAATTCAAATTACTTTGTGTGTTTGCGCGGTGAAATTTTTCGGATCTTTGCGTATTTTTGAATTAGAAAGGGATAGTATCAAATTTTAATAACGGTAGAGTGTAAAATCGCGTAGGCGGTTGTCATTTATACTAAGGCACGGGTAGGATCGCATTGTAATATCTGTATAGTGGTGTAGTCGTGGTCATTTGATTGCTTAGTTCGTAAGTAATTGATCGCAGCTCAATCTGGCGCTGGTGACGCTACTGTGCAGTCGCATATTGCTGTTTTATTTGTCGCAACTCTATACGTCCAGATATCAGCAGTAGGATGGATAGGCTATGTGCGTGCTTTGTGCGGGCGCAGGAGGAACCGGCCGCGGTTCGCGAGCAGCTGAGCGTGCTGTTAACCACGGTCAGCCGCCTTCAGGCTGCTGCCTCGAGGTGCAGCGATGGCGGAGGGTCTGGCGCGTCGCTTGAGACACCCCAGGTGTCGCTTGCTGCGTCCGCTGACTCAGCCGCCGAGGCACCTTCTAGTGTACCCGGCGCGTTGGGGCCGCCCTCACCTCAGGGTCAGTGGCGGACTGCAACGCCTTCGCGTCGCTCGAGGCGGAGGGTCAATGTGGAGGCTGACCGGCTGGCCTCGCCCGTTCATCCTCTCAGTGGGCAGGTGGCCGCTCCTTCAGCAGGGCCCGAACAGGCACACGGGGGCAAAGGTTTGCTGGTTATTGGGAGCTCCAACGTTAGGCGGGTGATGGAGCCCCTTAGGGAAGTAGCGTACAGGGATGGAAAGAATTCCAACGTGCACTCGGTTTGTCTGCCGGGGGGCCTCATCCAAGATGTGGAGGCAGCCTGGCCTGCGGCTATCGAGCGTACGGGGTGCAGTCGTCTGCAAGTAGTTGCTCACATCGGCACCAATGATGCCTGTCACTTGGATTCTGAGGCGATCTTCAGTTCGTACGGGCGGCTGGCGGATTTGTTGAAGACTGCTGGCCTCGCACGCGGGGTGCAAGCAGCGCTCTCTGTTTGCAGCATCGTTCCCAAAGTGGATCGGGGTCCTTTGGTTTGGAGCCGAGTGAAGGGTCTCAACCAGAGGCTTCGTCGACTCTGTGACGGTCTTGGCTGCAGATTTCTAGAATTGCGCTATTGGGTGGGGAATTGTAGGACGCCCCTTGATAGGTCAGGAAGCGGCTACTCGGGTAGCAGAATACTTGTGGCGTGCACATGGGGGTTTTTTAGGCTAGGCAGTAGTGCGAGGTGTCCTGATGAACACTCACCAGTCGACGTGCAGGCAGGGAAATCAGGACGCGCTCAGTGTAAAGACACTTCAGCTATCAAGATATTAGCAGTAAATTTACAGAGTGTTCGGAATAAAGTTCCTGAATTTACTGCCCTCCAGGAAGTGTGTGGCGCAATGATGACTTATAAGAGAATATGAGAGATAGTTTGCAATAATAAATTCTAAGTGTTAAAATAATAATGTGTAACTTATGATAGCAAAATAATGGCTAACAGATACTAAATAGAATCACAAAAAGGATTAGTAACAACAAAACACAGATACTTTGCGCTAAGAGAATTGAAGCTGAAAATTCCTAAAATCTGAAAGAGAAAACTCTATATAAATTAATAATTTTCATGTTTGAAGTAAGGTTGGCTGTGGGTAAGTGAGAATAATAATATGGTGTCAATTGAGGCAAGCCAAAACCGTTTTGATATTAATTAAAGGAGACGTGTGAAAGTGGTGTGAGGGTCACACCAAAAATATGTGTGAATAATGATGTCAGTAGACTGACAAAGATAAAAGGGAGAAAAAGCGTCGAGAAATATAGAAAAGAGAAATACGTGTATAAATGAAAATAGGGAGAAATAGGAGTAATGAAGTCTGTAGACTGAAATAAAAGACAAAATTGTGGAAAATTGGTTGTAATTATCTCATGTCTCATAAAAAGGATTGAGAAACGTGTAATTTTCTTAAAGCAAAAGCCAGTTAACAGATAATTTATTGACACATAGAGACAAAAATATAGATAAACGAATGTGTTAAGAAATGCATATTGTAGAGTGTTGGCATGTTATAATAAAAACAGTTTTTTTAATTATTTGTGTAACAAAGCAAAGCCCCCACATGAACCATGGACCTTGCCGTTGGTGGGGACGTTGGTGGGGAGGCTTGCATGTCTCAGTGATACAGATAGCCGTACCATAGGTGCAACCACAATGGATGGGTATCTGTTGAGAGGCCAGACAAACGTGTGGTTCCTGAAGAGGGGCAGTAGCCTTTTCAGTACTTGCAGGGGCAACAGTCTGGATGATTGACTGACCTGGCCTTGTAACACTAACAAAAACAGCCTTGCTGTGCTGGTGCTGTGAACGGCTGAAAGCAAGGGGAAACTACAGCCGTAAGTTTTCCCGAGGACATGCAGCTTTACTGTATGGTTAAATATGATGGCGTCCTCTTGGGTAAAATATTTCGGAGGTAAAAGAGTCCCCCATTTGGATCTCCGGGCGGTGTCTACTCAGGAGGACGTTGTTATCAGGAGAAATAAAACTGGCGTTCTACGGATCGGAGCGTGGAATGTCAGATCTCTTAATCGGGCAGGTAGGTTAGAAAATTTAAAAAGGGAAATGGATAGGTTAAAGTTATATATAGTGGGAATTAGTGAAGTTCAGTGGCAGGAGGAACAAGACTTCTGGTCAGGTGAATACAGGGTTATAAATACGAAATCAAATAGGGGTAATGCAGGAGCAGGTTTAATAATTAACAGGAAAATAGGAATGCGGGTAAGCTACTACAAACAGCATAGTGAACGCATTATTGTGGCCAAGATAGATACGAAGCCCCCGCCTACCACAGTAGTACAATTTTATATGCCTACTAGCTCCGCAGATGACGAAGAGATTGATGAAATGTTGATGAGATAAAAAAAGAAATTATTCAGATAGTGAAGGGAGACGAAAATTTAATAGTCATTGGTGACTGGAACTCGATAGTAGGAAAAGGGAGAGAAACAAACGTAGCAGGTGAATATGGATTGGGGGGAAGGAATGAAAGAGGAAGCCGCCTGGTAGAATTTTGCACAGAGCAGAACTTAATCATAGCTAACACTTGGTTCAAGAATCATGATGAAGGTTGTATACATGGAAGAAGCCTGGAGATACTAGAAAGGGTCAGATAGACTATATAATGGCAAGACAGAGATTCAGGAACCAAGTTTTAAATTGCAAGACATTTCCAGGGGCAGATGTGGACTTTGACCATAATCTATTGGTTATGAATTGCAGATTAAAACTGAAGATACTGCTAAAAGGTAGGAATTTGAGGAGATGGGACCTGGATATAATGAAAGAACCAGAGGTTGTACAGAGTTTCAGGGAGAGCATTAGGGAACAATTGACAAGAATGGGGGAAAGAAATACAGTAGAAGAAGAATGGGTAGCTCTGAGAGACGAAATAGTGAAGGTAGCAGAGGATCAAGTAGGTAAAAAGACGAGGACTAACAGAAATCCTTGGGTAACAGAAGAGATATCGAATTTAATTGATGAAAGGAGAAAATATAAAAATGCAGTAAATGGAGCAGGCACAAAGGAATACAAACGTCTCAAAAATGAGATCGACAGGAAATGCAAAATGGCTAAGCAGGGGTGGCTAGAGGACAAATGTAAGGATGTAGAGGCACGTATCACTAGGGGTAAGATAGATACTGCCTACAGGAAAATTAAGGAGACCTTTGGAGAAAAGAGAACCACTTGCATGAATATCAAGAGCTCAGATGGAAACCCAGTTCTAAGCAAAGACAGGAAAGCAGAAAGGTGGAAGGAGTATATAGAGGGTCTATACAAGGGCGATGTTTCTGAGGACAATATTATAGAAATGGAAAAGAACGTAGATGAAATAGGAGATATGATACTGCGTGAAGAGTTTGACAGAGCACTGAAAGACCTAAGTCGAAACAAGGCCCCGGGAGTAGACAACATTCCATTAGAACTACTGACAGCCTTGGGAGAGCCACGCCTAACAAACCTCTACAAACTGGTGAGCAAGATGTATGAGACAGGCGAAGTACCCTGACTTCAAGAGGAGTATAATAATTCCAGTCCCAAAGAAAGAAGGTGTTGACAGATGTGAAAACTACCGAACTATCAGTTAAATAAACCACAGCTGCAAAATACCAACACGAATTCTTTACAGACGAATGGAAAAACGTAGAAGCCGACCTCGGGGAAGATCGGTGTGGATTCCGTAGAAACGTTGGAACACGTGAGGCAATTCTGACCCTACGACCTAACTAAGGAAGTAGATTAAGGAAAGGCAAACCTACGTTTCTAGCATTTGTAGACTTAGAGGAAGCTTTTGACAATGTTGACTGGAATACTCTATTTCAAATTCTGAAGGTGGCATGGTTGAGAAGGGAGTGAGAGAGGGTTGTAGCCTATCCCCGATGTTATTCAATCTGTATATTGAGCAACTAGTATTGGAAACAAAAGAAAAATTCGGAGTAGAAATTAACATCCATGGAGAAGAAATAAAAACTTTGAGGTTCGCAGATGACATTGTAATTCTGTCAGAGACAGCAAAGAACTTGGAAGAGCAGCTGAACGGAATGGACAGTGTCTTGAAAGGAGGATATAAGATGAACATCAACAAAAGCAAAACGAGGATAGTGTGCTGTAGTCGAATTAAATCGTGTGATGCTGCGGGAATTAGATTAGGAAATGATACGCTTAAAGTAGTAAATGAGTTTTGCTATTTGGGGAGCAAAACAACTGATGATGGTCGAAGTAGAGAGGATATAAAATGTAGACTGGCAATGGCAAGGAAAGCGTTTCTGAAGAAGAGAAATTTGTTAACATCGAGTATAGATTTAAGTGTCAGGAAGTCGTTTCTGAAAGTATTTGTATGGAGTGTAGCCATGTATGGAAGTGAAACGTGGACGATCAATAGTTTGGACAAGAAGAGAATAGAAGCTTTCGAAATGTGGTGCTATAGAAGACTGCTGAAGATTGGATGGGTAGATCACATAACTAATGAGGAGGTATTGAATAGAATTGTAGAGAAGAGAAATTTGTGCCACAACTTGACTAGAAGAAGGGATCGGTTGGTAGGGCATATTCTGAGGCATGAAGGGATCACAAATTTAGTCTTGGAAGGCAACGTGGAGGGTAAAAATCGTAGAGGGAGGCCAAGAGATGAATACACTAAACAGATTCAGAAGGATGTAGGTTGCAATGGGTACTGGGAGATGAAAAGCTTGCACAGGATAGAGTAGCATGGAGAGCTGCATGAAACCAGTCTCTGGACTGAAGACCACACAACAACAACATTATTATTAAGGATATTATTATATATAGTGCATGTGTACTTTTACAGGATATATCAGTCATAGTTTCTAATCCTGATGAGTTAATAAGAAGTAGGAACAATTCCTTTCTGTGAGCGCAAAGAGTAATGTGTCTTGCAGACTGGAAATATGGTCAGTATGTTCATCATCGCTTTCTGGCTGACCACAAAAATAGTTTCAGGTTCTTGAGAACGGCGAAGATAGGCGTAAAGCAGTCACGGACAATTTAAGTGCCTTTTCATATCGAAGTATCGACCATTTGATTGTTACCCACCGCCCCACATTCTCCTGAGAGTTGCCAGGCGTATTTCGGCAGATATTTGCAGTTCCGTTTCTGAATTGTGTAGCTGGATTCAGCCCAAACAAATATTGCTCATCAAGTATTTTGGTTAAAGTGCACTTGACGGCGTCGCCCGTTTTCGTGTGACATGTACGTGTTGGTAATACGAGATATGAAGACAGCCAGTCATTAATCAGGTGTTGTAAGCCAATGGGAATGTCGCGCGTCGTTATTTAAATTCGTAAATAAAGGTAGCTTATAAAACTTATTTAGTTGCCTTGTGCTGACGTAGATGTAAATATTGTTGTCTCTCATTTCTTTAGTTTCGTGGATAAAGTCTGCTGACATTTTCTTTGCGTGTAGGAATTTAAAATATATTATACGGATGTCGTGATGTTATAGAGTAGCTAATGATAATCGCTGAATACGTTTTTTTTTCTTTCTTTGGGAGGGGGAAGATGCTAGTTTACTATTTTCGAGAATGTGATTATCCAGGCATCCATTTGTATAGCTTATATTGATGTGAGTGAAACGATCAGCAATCATTTTTGTAGTGTTAACTGTCAAAAATAATTTGCTGTTTTCTACTAACAAGTCACAGCCTATTAAAGCCAAATTTCGCTGCACTGTCCTAACGGGTACGATCGTCGTACGTTCCGTATTGATTTCTGCGGTTATTTCGCGCAGTGCTGCTTGTCTGTTAGCACTGACAACTCTACGCAAACGCTGCTGCTCTCGGTCGTTAAGTGAAGCTAGTGAGCCACTTCGTTGTCTGTGGCGAGAGGTAGTGACTGAAATTCGTTATTCTCGGCGTACTCTTGACTCTATGGACCTCAGAATATTGAATTCACTGACGATTTCTGAAATGGAATGTCCCATTTGTTTAGCTGTAACTACTATTTCCCGTTCAAAGTCTGTTAATTCTCGTTGCGCGGCCATAATCGCTTCAGAGACCTTTTCACATCAATCACCTAAGTACAAATGATAGCTCCACCGAAGCACTGTTCTTTTATACCTTGTGTACCCGATACTACTGCTATCTGTTGAAACGTCCCCTTTGAACAATTATACACGACTGTCCTTAAACTGACACACAATATTTTGTTAGCGCAACGCAATCTGACTTTCAATAATCCCTACAAAAGAATGGCCCTGACTAACATTAAACTATACCTTTCACAAATGACTTACCTCACAAAAATCTTCGCTACTCAAGCTACTGCAATACAGCGAACGCCACTACTGCCAGCTAAATAAAAGATTCAAACTATGGAAGGCACTAACTACTGATAGGGATAGTTAGCAAATGAAAGATATTAATAGAGAACAAACAATGTATTTACCTTGATATCATCATATATAAATATAGCAGTTCATGACAAATTTCAAAACTCCGCCATCTCTCTCCCCACATCCACCACTGCTGGCGGCTCACCTCCAACTGCGCAACGCTACACGCTGTTCACAGCCAGCTGCCTAACACTACAATGGCGAGTATTACAACAATGCAAAGCAGCCACAGACTGCACACAACACAGCCAGTGATTTTTTTATACAGAGGTGGCGTTACAAAAAAAAAAAACCTAAACAGCCTACTTACATAGCCCCCATGCTCCCCACAAAAAATTTTACAAATTGGTTTGGGCAGTGCCCAATACAGATTTGAAAAAATTTTTCATAATTACAATAACAATGAAATCAAATGCACACACTTATCGATTCAATGTTGGTCAAAAGCTAAAATTTTCTCACAGTCCATAACGACAGTCCTGATCGTTTATCACAGTAAAATAGTAGTGTTTTTCTCAAAGTCTGAGCAGTAAAAGAAAATGCACACGGAAGTAGTGGATTTCCATGCAGTCTTGAAGAAGTAGTGTTGTCCTTCCAACGGAAAGACAGTGCTGACTCGACATGCAGACAGGTAATGGTCCACAACAGAGCAAACCCACAGCGGAGTCAGTCGAAGTTTTGAAGAGTATTGGTGGGTAGGTCATCACAGAGCAGACCCACTGTAGTCCTGGTAGAGATTACGGTATTGGTGGGCCACCAAAGATGCAGACCCACTGTAGTCCTTGTAGAGATGGCCAGCAGCCATCTGTTGTGACTATGCAGGTGCACAATCACCATTGAAGAGTCTTGCGGATAATAGAGCAAGTCCATAACCACCACTTGTGCACTCACAAAGTTTTTGAATTGTCCTGAGAACCAGCAATGCTGTTAACCAGTCCCTTGCTGAATTATTAACACACGTGCAAACACTAACAGTCCCTACTTCTCACATATTGTCCATATACTATGACCAATAGAAACGTGTGCAGTGAAATGTAACTTACAAGTTACTTAATTTGATGACCTGGTGTCAATTACAATTTTATAACATAAGAATACAATTACAAAGGTACAAAATACATCATTAAAGAACATAACAATACAGATAACATTTGTAGTACAGGTTTTACAATAGAATAGAAATAAACATATACATCAGTGTTACAAAAATAATGACATAAGTACATACATAAAGATCAGAATAAATTTTGAAACATCACCTTCACATATGAGCATTAAAACAAAACAGAATAAATAATGTCTAAGCATATTTACAAGTTAAATAACATATTATTAAAACCAATTATATTTGAGGATAACAGTATTCCTCATCATAGTGAATATAGCTTAGTATTAGAAGAGAAAAAAGTTCTATGAAACTACACAGAGACAGGAAGAAAACAAATACACAAGGGTACACAAACACATAGTGGGATAACACAATGGAAAGGACAGGGTTCGTTTTCAGTGTAACTTTTGGTACTGCAGTATTTTGCGAACAAAACCTATTTTGTTCTTGGAGATCTCCCTTTGTTCATCATTATTCCCAAAAAGTCCTATCTATACCTGCTTTCTGTATTCGATTCATATTTCTTTCAAAATAATTATTTCTCAGTACACAATACTCATTTTTGCCAAAGCTGTTTCATATAACCTCCAAAGCATTCTTTCCCTATTCTCCATAGTTAGGTTCTTATATAGTCTACCCCCTCTTAAGCTAACTTAAATCTACTGAGCTCAGATATTAAACTAAGGGACGAGGCAATGCAGCAGCACAAATCAAGTAACAAACATCAATGACAAAAATTTCAAGCTGGCAAAGCAAGCTACAGTAAATCTAAATTACCAAGCAATTCAACATTACAACTAATATGAGGCAATGCGCAGCAAACAAGAAAAATAAATCAGTAGTAAAACTGGCTTAACAGCGTAATACAAAGTCAAATTCAGTAACATTATGCCTGGCAAACAGCAGCAGAAAATGAAATACCTAAACATGACATAGCTCAAGCAAAAAAAATATTACACTAAAAATGGCCATGTCTAATACCTATGTCACATCTTAACACTAGAGTGATGCATCACGATAACTTACTCTACCAAAAAAATTAACAAGTAGTTGAAAAGAAAATTATGTATGCAGTTCCTGTTACTAGTCCCTTCTTATTGTTCTTTCCATTCCAAGAGCTCCTTTTTCGAAGAATGTGGATCATAAAGTAATTATTTAATAGATATGTTGACAGAAAGTGTTCACATTAGCAAATGCATTTAATTTTATTTTATGAAACCAATGCTGCAAGACAGCTGGAAACCAGATATCAAATGAAATAAGCAATTACGCAAACCAAAGCATAAAAATATCATTCAATAGTCATGTGACATTTCATAAGTTGTAGACATTCTCTCAACTCTCGTAGAAAGACGCTTGTCATAATCAGGTGTGCAGATGTAAAAATATTTCTCGTCATTTCATTAGGCATTTCTGTAAATATCATAAATTAAGAGCTCCACAGTGTCAACATATGTTTTCAAGTTGGACCGTGTCGTTTTTGCGATGCTCTCTACAAAGGAACGTCAATAGCGAGGATAATGGCATCCTTTTTTTTTTTCTACCTGTGCCGCTGAAAAGGGCTTGCAATAATCGCTTTTTCTCCAGGCGTCTGACACACCTGGCCGCTCACAACGAATTACTTCACGGTCACTTACCTTTCTTAACGAGATATTTACGACAGCAGTTTTCGCTACAGCGACAGTCTCATATAAAAATTTCATAGGTCAAGAATTTGCGTTACAAATCTGTAGAAACAAAATCGTATGAATATAACAGTGTCCAAAAAATTTTCGCCGGCATTGTGATACATTCACGCATTTACACACATTTCATAACTCTTAAAGTACGATTCTCGGTTTACAACATCCTTTTTCACCAGTCAGAGTCCCTACCTTCTATTCATTACTCCTTACCTTATTACACATATATATATTCGTCGACGCTTCTTTAATATTTCATTATATGAAATATGTAGCATAATCAAATTCCTCATATAGCATCAGCTTCTTGACCATAAACATACCTCAGCAGCATAATACACATTGTCGTCGTAAAACTAACATCATAACACCTCAGTCAAATCTCAAAATCGTCGTAGCTTCCTCCAATAATTTCAAAACCCTAAAACATATTCTCTGCTCATTTCAATAGTGTCATCTACCTCAAACGTACCTTAAAAATCATGATCTCATATCAAATACATCATTCAAAGCTCTCATAGTATCACAATGGTTCCGAAAAAATATGAACATTTACAAAGTACAGACAAAATGCAATTTCATAAGTGTGAAGTTATTCAACTGTGTAATTACGTAAACATCTGTCACTAATGTAGTAAAAAAATGTTTGTTTTTTTGTTAAATAATCAGATAGCTGTGTAATTTATGTGTTAGAGAAATATGGTACCGATGTGTAAAGTTGTGTAAGCAAATACCATATTAGCTAGGGCTCCTTGTGCTTGCCAAACACATGGTACACAAAGTAGGCGTGTACCCCCCTGAGGATTAATGTAATTATACCCTCAGGTGTTACAGACTATAGCAATGGAATGAAATGTATCACGGAAAACCTTCGTATCATTGTACTTCAAATATCTTTAAAAATAAATGTTTTAAGTACAAAATTCATCACTCAGATACGTGTCCTATAGCGCTAAATGTGCGTCTTGCTGTAAGATAATTCTGTGGAAGTGTCGTAATTATCGTCCTCCGAAAGCTAAGTTCTGCAGAAGTCAATGTACTTACCTCATGATAAACAAAGGTGAAATGCTTTGCGTATAGATATCTTAGTTATTACGCTTATTGGCGTGATGAAGAAAGTACTGTACAGTAACGTATTGTTGTGCCACGAAAAAGGCTGTCTCATTGTTGCTATACCACAAAAGTTACTACTAAAACATGTTTTACTTTCCAGAATAATAAATAAAACTGTGCAGACATAAAACAGAACACTGCAAAAGCAACATTGTAAATTGTCACTCATTAGTAGCGTTGTGATAACATCGTGTAGCTGTCACATAAACTAACCACTGTGTCCTCTGGTATCTCACAGAAAGTACTTTAAATCCAGAATGTATTTTCAAATAAACCAAAATGTTGCATTAAAATCTCAAGTTAAAAAAGCACATTATCTCTCAATAAACGGTTTTACGTGTGAAATGTGGTGTAAACCTTTACTCTTCATAGTACTCAGAGTTTGAACTTGAATGCAATTATCATGCGGTATACGTCGGTAAAGAATACTGGAATTTTTCTCAAGGCTAGCGTCTTATGTTATTTTTCTCGGAGCCAGCGGGCGCACGCGGCTGCCTGCTTGTGCGAGTCATTGTCTGTCTCTTTGTTGGCGCGCGCCGTTATTGGGATTAGGAGACCTAACTTCTACAAATTCACTCTGACGAGAAGGCCCTGCCCTGTTTAAATCCCGCCAGTTCTGATGCAATTCAGGTCTGTCGTTACGATCACATCGTCTGTCGTCATGTCGGTAGTTCCTGTAGTTTCTTTCTTGTCGGTTAAGTGGTGGAGAATTTCTCCCTGAATCGTAACTGCGCGCTGGACCGTTTCGTCTAAAGTTATTCCCCTGATAATATTTATTTTGGTTCCCATATTGTCTGTTTCTCTGATTGTCTCTGTGATAGTCATTACCGCGGAGAGGTGATCTTTCCCTGTAATTATTACTACTCTGCCAACGGTTGTCATACGGGTGGTGTCTGTTTTGGTCACGATATGTGTTGTGAGAATAGCCGTGTCGCGTCCAGTTATTATTTCTTTCATCGCGGAATTGCGACGGATGTGATCTGTAATTGTTGTGCTCGTGCGTTCCGCGATTGTCAATGTCAATTTCCAGTTCTTGTAACAGTCCCTGAAAAGCCTCAATGTCTTCTTTGCAACGTCCTGCTAAAATAATATGTCGTAAATGTTCAGGTAATTTGATTAAGCAAATGCGGATGAGTTCTGAGGGGCTGTATGGGTTTGACAGGTACTGATTCTTGTGCAACATGTCTTCAAAATATTTCACAAGACTGGAGAATTCAGATTGTTCGAAATGTTTCATCATTATGATGCCATGTTTTACTCGGTCTTGTGTGGGTTGAGACCAATATGCTGAGAGGAAGGCATGGTAAAATTCTCCTTCACTGTGGCAATCGTGAATGACCGATCGCATTCTTACAGCTGGTTCATTCTCTAAGTAGCCACACATAAATTCTAATCTGTGTTCTAACGATCAGTTGGGAGGAAAACAATGAGAGAATTGATGGAGCCACGCTTGTGGATGAATGTCGTTGCCAGAATTCTTAAACGTTTTGAATTTACGTGTAGTAATGAACAGCTTATAGTCAAAATCATCGTGTAGGCGAGTCGCATATAGGTCATTGTTAGGTCGTGTCGGCCGTTCCATCTCAAAATTCGGTGTACATTGCCTATTTCTGACATAATTTCTGAAGTGTCCTGTGTTATTATTTTGTGGCTGTTCCGTATTTCTAAGTCCCTCTTCCCGTATTGGAGCGCGAGTGTCCTCTGAAATACGTAATTCTTGTACTACCTGTGTCAGCTGATCTTGTACTTCCCGGATTTCTCTTTGGTGTTGCGTATTAATTTGATTCAGATTTTGTTTCAGTTTCCTAATTTGTTCGCACTCTTCTGTGTCATTAAAGACTACCGGTTTTGTGTCGTTCAGATTATCATCTACCTTCGTAGATAAGTTAGTGAACTGATCCGAAAGTTCGGCTACTTTCTCCGATAGTGAACACATTTCCTCAGTGTGTTTTTCTGAACCAAGTTTCAGAGTGTCCATTTGTGTTGAAATCGAATCTACTGTGTCCTTTAAGTTTTCTTGAGTTTTTGCAAGTTGCGTAACCGAATCGGTAGATGCAACTGAGTCAATTTTAGCCGACAAGGTCTCATGGTTTTCATGAACAATGGTTTGCAGTTCTTTTATGGCTGCTTCGTCATTCTGTAATGCATTTTCATGCCGCGAAAAAATAGGTTGAAAATGCACACAAATTTGTGTTTTTACGTCATTACAGACTTTTTGACATTTCGATTCGATGTTATGTAACTCAGTAGTTAAATCTTCACGTGTTTGTTCAAGCTTGGTGTGAAGATTTTGTTCCATTGCGTCTAACTGTTGCTGTGTTTGTCTCTGGTGTTGTTCCATTGTGTCTAACTTTTGAAGATTTTGTCCCATTTGTTTCTGATTTTGTTCAAGCGTTGTGTCTAACTTTTGCAGATTTTGTTCCATTGTGTCTAACTTTTGTAGCCTTTGTCCCATTTGTTGCATTAATTGTAATAACAATGCATTAGTGTCTGGAATCTGTTTCTCTATGCTTTATTGCAGTGCATTTTCACCGTCAACATTCACATTTTGACAAGCAGAAAATGTGTCTTGACTCATTTGAGAAAACGGTGAGGACCCAAAACCTGAGTCTACAATATTTGAAAAATTGTGTCCTGTCATTCCCGATTCCTGAGGCGAGCTGTTGCCGACCGATCGATCGATAATGCTTCCCTCTTCACTAATTGTTTCACTGTCCACGCCATTGTTTGCCGCCCGCTCCATTTCCCTATGCACAATTACCAAATTACTACTTTGAATATCAGTTAATTCATTACTCGGTGGCGCTAACACACTGCTTTCGTTTTCACTGTCATTTCTCAGTTTACTTTGGAGCCTAGTATTACGTTTTTCACACGCCATTATTGTCACAGTATTTCACACGACAACACAGAAAAACACAATTTGAAGAGCAAAAATATGGGAACACATTAACATAGCACTGAAAATAATATCTAGTTAATTGCAGCTGCGAAATACTTGGTGCAAGTCTACATGCGTGCCACACCTGTTTTACTGTACAACAATGAAAGATTGCAACTACAAATGGAGATTCTCTCTACAATTACGCGCTAGCAATAAACAAAATCAACACTAATTACACAAACTACAAGAAAAAATCAGAAGATTCCAGTGAGGTATCCTAGGCTAAGGGTCGACATATGAAACGTCCCCTTTGAACAATTATACACGACTGTCCTTAAACTGACACACAATATTTTGTTAGCGCAACGCAATCTGACTTTCAATAATCCCTACAAAAGAATGGCCCTGACTAACATTAAACTATACCTTTCACAAATGACTTATCTCACACAAATCTTCGCTACTCAAGCTACTGCAATACAGCGAACGCCACTACTGCCAGCTAAATAAAAGATTCAAACTATGGAGGGCACTAACTACTGATAGGGATAGTTAGCAAATGAAAGATATTAATAGAGAACAAACAATGTATTTACCTTGATATCATCATATATAAATATAGCAGTTCATGACAAATTTCAAAACTCCGCCATCTCTCTCCCCACATCCACCACTGCTGGCGGCTCACCTCCAACTGCGCAACGCTACGCGCTGTTCACAGCCAGCTGCCTAACACTACAATGGCGAGTATTACAACAATGCAAAGCAGCCACAGACTGCACACAACACAGCCAGTGATTTTTTTATACAGAGGTGGCGTTACCAAAAAAAAAACCTAAACAGCCTACTTACACTGTATACGTGCATATTGCTATCCCACGACTTTTTGAGATTTCAATGTATACTTGGCTATTTTCTTCGAATCCGTCACGATTTTCGAGGAACCTATTAACACAGCTTACATTCCTGGTGGTGAAACGAGTAGCAATAAATTTACTGCCTTGTTTGTCAGAAATAATTATCTGTTTTCTAGGAATATATCAAGATCCCTTAGGCTGTGGTTGCGCTGGAACCTAATAGCACAGCTTAAATTGCTGAGAGTGAAACAAGCAACAGTCATATTTACTGTCTTGTCAAAAATACTTTGCTGCTTTCTCCGAATATATCACAACTTTCGAGGATTGGGTTGTGCGGGAACCTAATAGCACAGCTTAAATTGCTGTGATTTGTTTATGAAGCGAAATAAATGAAAGAAGCACACTGTTATCGGCTATCTGCTAATCTCAGGAACTACTATAGGGATTTTGATACAGTTTTCACTAATAGATAGACTTATTCGTGAGAAAGCTTTCTTTGTGGGTGCAAGATACAGATGTAAGGCATCAAAATGTAGCGCAAGGCTGGCATGGGTTGTTGCCACCTGGAGCCCAGAGTGAGCTATCGCCACCTTTGTAAACTACCTGGAATATAGGACCCATCAGTTGTCAGATGTTATGTAAATTGAAGGTGGAGGAGGGAGAAAGGAACGGAAAGGGAAGGACTCGTGATGTCAGTTGCATTGGGTTTTATGCGGAGTCAGGGACGCCAATGAAAATATATACTGGAGCAGGATTCGAACCCAGGATCACCTCCTTACTATTCTGTTGCATTATTCATTGCGCCACCCTTACATAGTGTTTGTCACAACTGTGTGGACTCCCTCAGTATGCCGCTTGGCTGATCCACATTCCCACCTAATGCCACCTATCCACTTTGAGACTCCCGCAAGAAGTCGAACATGATTGTGCATTCGCACTGAAGGTGGTGGATTCATAGCCCATCAAGGCGACTCATATATATATATATATATATATATATATATATATATATATATATATATATATATATATATATATATATATATATATAAACAGCATTCCAGGAGGTGTTTTCCAACAGGGTAACGCTCGCTCACATACCACTGTTGTGACCCAACATACTCTACAGTGTCGAAATGTTGCCTTGGCCTGCTCGATCATCAGATCTGTCTCCAATCGAGCACATATGGCACATCATCGGACAACTCCAGCTTGATCCGCAGATGACATTAATCGTCCCTAAATTGACCAACCAAGTGCTACAGGCATGGAACTCCTTCCCACAGATTGACATCTGGCAACTGTACGACACACTGCATGCATGTTTGGATTCAACATTCTGGAGGCTACGCCGGTTATTAATGTAGCAGCATTTTACATTTGCAATGACTTATCTCTCTCTTACATTAACCTGCGATCTTGCAGTGTTAATCACATAAATAGACAAATGTAATTCACATTATTCTACATTAATTATTTTTTTGGGGTTGGAACTTTTTTCTGTCAGTGTATTTTGTGGTGTATGTAAGTTGCTTTTCATATTGCACACAGTATTAAACTGCAGTCTGTCTTATGCTGTAGCTCACATAATATCATTTATACTGTATAAACAGTTTTCTATTAAATATTTTTGAGAGTTCTATTGAAAATATTTTTGTCGTATATCTCCCTCAAGCTTGAAGAGAGTTTTTCTAGGGTTTTAGGACCTCTATGGGATGGCTTTGGTTTGAATTTCGTGGTGTTGCCTCTGGGCTCACGGTAGAAGTTCAATTTAATTGTGTCATGGTTGTGCACATTTCTGAGCAAGAAATTTGCATGAAATGTCTACATCAGAAATAGAAGCTCTTCAGGGATACTTTCTACTTCTGGGTTTGTAACCAACCTGAACATTTCCATATTTAAAAACGGTGTAACAAATTTGTCTTTCAGTTATTTAGTTGTAATTACGTATGACTGATCCATAAAGCACAGCAGTATGTCTTTACGTCAAGCTGGCGGTTTCTCATACAGTTCAGTTAAGTAACTTCATAGCTCTGAAAATATCGCTAAATAGTTAGGAACATTAAACACATTAAAAACAAATACGTAATAAAGTTTTAGGAAGGGATCTGTGAAATAACTATGAATTCCTTCAACATATAACAACATATCTTCTAGATACTTGACATCAGAATAGTATCTTAAAGATTCTTGTTGTTCGACTATTATTGTTATAACAACATGTACTCATAATAATTGTGTCTGAGATTTTGTGAATACTCAGATCAAGAAGCCATTGCAATGCCCATACTTTAGATATTTTTCCACAGTGCTACTTCATTGTATCAAATAAGTTTTTTGAAATGGCTAGTTGGTCAAAGAAAGCTCGATAAACATTCGTATCACTGATTAAATGTTCACCTAAAAAAAATGTTGTCTGTTAGTGTGACACGTAGCACTTGAGTAGCAGCCTCTGACGTGTAGTGCACCCAACCCATTTAGAGGGACCCTACAGTCCTCAACCCTATGGCGCAAGGAAGTCGCAGCCTAGCTTCTCACAGAACTTTCGCAGCCTCTGATTCAAACCTTCCATCCGGCTTAGAACCAGGGGACCACAATGATCTGCGGATAACGCCACAGAGACTGATGTTTGTTGGAACTCCATGAGGAAGGCTGATATTCTCAACCGTCTCTGCCAGCCGTTGGAATGATCCAATATGACCTCCGCGCCCAAACGATGTGCTTCGTTTGTCCCAACGTTTACCACAATTTCCAGTTGCTTACATCCAGTTTCCTCAGTGGCTGCCGGAATAGCCTCTTCAACATGTGGAATGAGACCACACATTGACAAGCGGACCCTCAGACCTGTTAATCATTGGGTCTTTATGAGTCTTTGGTATGTTGTAAAGGGACTTGTCATGAGTACCTAGCTATTGGTTTTTTATGCGATGGCCACTAGTTTCCGAGAAAATCATTGTTGAAGTTCTATGCATACCTCATATACCCATAATGTTAGTCATGTTCGAATCAAGTGAGTGTAGCGCAGTGTCTAAGGTTGAAGGCTACCAAGCTCAAATCCGGTGTACTTTTATTTTTTAATTTATCCTGCAGAACATCATTAAATAGTTCAAATGGTTCAAATAACTCTGAGCACTAGGGGACTTAGATTAGATTAGATTGGATTAGATTAATACTAGTTCCATGGATCATGAATACGATATTTCGTAATGATGTGGAACGAGTCGAATTTTCCAATACATGACATAATTAGGTTAATTTAACAACATACTTAAGTTAATATAACAACTTTATTTTATTGTGTTTTTTGTTTTTCTTTATTTTTTATTTTTATTTTTTTATTTTTTTAATATTTTTTTTTTGTTTTTTTTCTTAATTTATATCTAAAAATTCCTCTATGGAGTAGAAGGAGTTGTCATTCAGAAATTGTTTTAATTTCTTCTTAAATACTTGTTGGTTATCTGTCAGACTTTTGATACTATTTGGTAAGTGACCAAAGACTTTAGTGCCAGTATAATTCACCCCTTTCTGTGCCAAAGTTAGATTTAATCTTGAATAGTGAAGATCATCCTTTCTCCTAGTATTGTAGTTATGCACACTGCTATTACTTTTGAATTGGGTTTGGTTGTTAATAACAAATTTCATAAGCGAGTATATATACTGAGAAGCTACTGTGAATATCCCTAGATCCTTAAATAAATGTCTGCAGGATGATCTTGGGT
The DNA here is from genome assembly GCF_023898315.1 of Schistocerca nitens. Taxonomy (NCBI): domain Eukaryota; kingdom Metazoa; phylum Arthropoda; class Insecta; order Orthoptera; family Acrididae; genus Schistocerca; species Schistocerca nitens. The sequence continues at coordinate 436,829,435 of NC_064621.1, forward strand.
GGACTCCAGCTATTATTCTGATTACACGCTTTTGTGCAATAAATACTTTATTCCTCAGTGATGAATTACCCCAAAATATGATGCCATATGAAAGCAATGAGTGAAAATAGGCGTAGTAAGCTAATTTACTAAGATGTTTATCACCAAAATTTGCAATGACCCTTATTGCATAAGTAGCTGAACTCAAACGTTTCAGCAGATCATCAATGTGTTTCTTCCAATTTAATCTCTCATCAATGGACACACCTAAAAATTTGGAATATTCTACCTTAGCTATATGCTTCTGATTAAGGTCTATATTTATTAATGGTGTCATACCATTCACTGTACGGAACTGTATGTACTGTGTCTTATCAAAATTCAGTGAGAGTCCGTTTACAAGGAACCACTTAGTAATTTTCTGAAAGACAGTATTGACAATTTCATCAGTTAATTCTTGTTTGTCAGGTGTGATTACTATACTTGTATCATCAGCAAAGAGAACTAACTTTGCCTCTTCATGAATATAGAATGGCAAGTCATTAATATATAATAAGAACAACAAAGGACCCAAGACTGACCCTTGTGGAACCCCATTCTTGATAGTTCCCCAGTTTGAGGAATGTGCTGATCTTTGCATGTTACGAGAACTACTTATTTCTACTTTCTGCACTCTTCCAGTTAGGTAAGAATTAAACCATTTGTGCACTGCCCCACCCATGCCACAATACTTGAGCTTGTCTAGCAGAATTTCATGATTTACACAATCAAAAGCCTTTGAGAGATCACAAAAAATCCCAATGGGTGGTGTTCGGTTATTTAGATCATTCAAAATTTGACTGGTGAAAGCATATATGGCATTTTCTGTTGAAAAACCTTTCTGGAAACCAAACTGACATTTTGTTAGTACTTCATTTTTACAGATATGTGAAGCTACTCTTGAATACATTACTTTCTCAAAAATTTTGGATAAAGCTGTTAGAAGGGAGATTGGATGGTAATTGTTGACATCAGATCTATCCCCCTTTTTATGCAAAGGTATAACAATAGCATATTTCAGCCTATCAGGGAAAATGCCCTGTTCCAGAGAGCTATTACACAGGTGGCTGAGAATCTTACTTATCTGTTGAGAACAAGCTTTTAGTATTTTGCTGGAAATGCCATCAATTCCATGTGAGTTTTTGCTTTTAAGCAAGTTTATTATTTTCCTAATTTCAGAGGGAGAAGTGGGTGAGATTTCAATTGTATCAAATTGCATAGGTATGGCCTTTTCCATTAACAGCCTAGCATCTTCTAATGAACACCTGGATCCTACTATATCCACAACATTTAGAAAATGATTATTAAAAATATTTTCCACTTCTGACTTTTTGTTCGTAAAGTTTTCATTCAATTTAATGGTAATACTGTCTTCCTCTGCTCTTGGTTGACCTGTTTCTCTTTTAATAATATTCCAGATTGTTTTAATTTTATTATCAGAGTTGCTGATTTCAGACATGATACACATACTCCTGGATTTTTTAATAACTTTTCTTAATATAACACAGTAGTTTTTATAATTTTTGATAGTTTCTGGGTCACTACTCTTTCTTGCTGTCAGATACATTTCCCTTTTCCGGTTACAAGATATTTTTATACCCTTAGTAAGCCATGGCTTGTTACAAGGTTTCTTACGAGTATATTTAACTATTTTCTTGGGGAAGCAGTTTTCAAATGCATTTACAAAAATGTCATGAAATAAATTATATTTTAAATTGGCATCAGGTTCACGGTACACCTCATCCCAGTCTAACTGCTGTAGGCTTTCCCTGAAATTTGCAATTCTTAAATCGTTGACTGGACGTACTACTTTGGAGGACTGTTTAGTATTGCTGAATGGACCTATGTCATATATTGTAACTAGCTGTGCACCATGATCAGAAAGACCATTCTCAACAGGCTGAGCATTTATCTGGTTAAACTTATCTTGGTCTATAAAGAAGTTATCTATCAGTGAGCTGCTATCCTTTACCACCCGAGTAGGAAAATCAATAATGGGTGTCAAATTGAAAGAACCGAGTAATACTTCAAGGTCATTTTTCCTATTACCCTCTTTCAGAGAATCTACATTGAAGTCCCCACAAATAATAATTTGCTTCCCCCTGTCTGACAGATAGCACAACAAGGAGTCCAAATTTTTCAGAAATAGTTGAAAATTTCCTGATGGGGACCTATATACAGTTACAATTATAAATGTGCCTTTATTTAATTTAAGCTCACAGGCACATGCTTCTATATGTTTCTCTACACAAAACTTTTTTGTTTCTATACTTTTTGCACAATGATAACTTTTGACATATATGGCAACTCCTCCTTTCTCCATATTTTCTCTCATTACATGTGCAGAGAGCTTATATCCACTTACATTTACCTTATCCATATCAGTAACAATGTGATGCTCAGACAGGCATGGTATATCTATTTCATTCTCAGCTTCTAAATCTTCTAAACAAACTAGAAGCTCATCTCCTTTATTCTTTAAACTCCCAATATTTTGATGAAATATACTTACATTATTTTTAATTATAGTTTTATGAGAACCTTTCCTTATTCTAACATTTGCAGTACTCTCCTGTCTGAGTTTCTCATTGTGCTTAGGCCTAGTTCCTAGTTAACATCTTAGGTCATCAGTCCCCTAGAACTTAGAACTACTTAAACCTAACTAACCGAAGGACATCACACACATCCATGCCCGCATCATTAAATAGTATGTGCATTGCAAATTATTCAAACATAGCCACTTTCACCTTAGTAATTTCATTAGTAAATCAATCATTACACTCCACTTTCTTGAAACATGTAATTCGTTTGTGCTTCGTTCTTAAAATTGCAAATATATGGACATCTCCAAGGAGTTCCCAACGATGGACGAAGTGTTAGCAGCTGCTGAAGGATTCCAGGCACAGATGAAAGCACTGATCCATAATTTTGGTCTCGATTAGGTAATTAATACCGATCAAATCGATATTTGACAAACAGAATAAATTAATAATTGTTCCATTTACTGACATCCCCACTCAGTTACTGAACAGTTCGTTTGAAATAGGTACCCCACTCATACAGTTACATTTGTGGTGACTTCAATTTACCTCCGATACATCGCCGAAATTATATTTTTAAAGTAAATGGTGAAAGGTGGCTACACTGAGCCACAGCGCCAGACATCGCGCCAGAGAGTATTATTCTGCCGCCTCCACTGGTAGGGCTTGCTGAGATGTCGTAGTGAAAAGTTCTTGTCGAGAAGTCGTAGTGGAGAGTGCTTGTTCCATGTTCTATGCAGTTGTTTGATGGGCTAGACAGCAGATGTTGTTCGAATGGAGGTAATGTAATGATCAGAGTGCTTTCTGTCAATATATATGAAGGTAACAAAATTCCTTGTTTTTCTTTTTATTATTTCAGTGTCTTAAATAATGCGTCATTACAGGTTCAGTCAACAAAGCATCTGGCTTGTGTTCTTGTATTAGAGTGTAATTCTGGTTTTCTTGCGCAATTATAGTATTTCTATTTTTTTAATTACTTCAGTATAAATGGTATTTAAAATTTCTTGTCTTATTGAAGAAGAACTGTGCCAGATGTGTACGTTGAATCACACTTCCACACACAGAACAGTGACACTCTCCACCACGACCTCTCGACAAGCACTCTTCACTACGACATCTCAGCAAGCACTCGTGCATGGGGGCTTAATGAAATAAAATGCAAATAATTTTAATTTTTTTGATTTAGTAGCTGTTTGTCGGTTACGCTGTCTCGTAAACGGTTGTCCCTGACTAGTTTTAGTACGCAATCTGACTGCATAGAATAACAACAAAGAATGAAACGAAATTTCCGTTAACACAATTAATTAATTAAGTCCCCAGCAACTATGAAAGCTACGAAACAACAAGCCACAAGTGTCACTGTTCTGTGTGTGGAAGTGTGATTCAACGTACACATCTGGCACAGTTCTTCTTCAATAAGACAAGAAATTTTAAATACCATTTATACTGAAGTAATTAAAAAAATAGAAATACTATAATTGCGCAAGAAAACCAGAATTACACTCTAATACAAGAACACAAGCCAGATGCTTTGTTGACTGAACCTGTAATGACGCATTATTTAAGACATTGAAATAATAAAAAGAAAAACAAGGAATTTTGTTACCTTCATATACAGTATATTGCCGGAAAGCACTCTGATCATTACATTACCTCCATTCGAACAACATCTGGTGTCTAGCCCATCAAACAACTGCATAAAACATGGAACAAGCACTCTCCACTACGACTTCTCGACAAGATCTTTTCACTACGACATCTCAGCAAGCACTGCCAGTGGAGGCGGCAGAATAATACTCTCTGGCGCGATCTCTGGCGCTGTGGCTCAGTGTAGCCACCTTTCATATGCCCCTCCTCCACGGGCTAGAATTTGATGGTACTTTTGCCAGCATTGGTGGTGAAAATACCACCAAATTCGTCCACAAAGATACAGACAAAAAAATGTTAATATGTTAATATCACATAATTAGATAAAATTTTGGCTTTGCACTGACCTTTCAATAACCTAATATATAAAATACAGTAAGCAATACAAATTCTTTCATACATGTGACTTTACATAATAGTTTACACAATACACAAAAAATCAGTTTATACAAATGCTCACATAAAATGCTTTTAATTATTAAAAAAAAAACAAGTAGTTGATAGTTCCAGCAGTAGCACCCAGCAATGGTCAACAGGTGCAAACAGCAAGAAGTAACATCATTTCAGTAGAAACAGTTTCAACAGTGGCACCCAGCAATGTTGAGTAGGTGCAGACACCAACAAGTGACATTATGTCAGTAGAAGCAGTTCCATTAGTGACACCCAGCAATGTTGAACAGGTGCAGACAGCAACAAGTGACATCATTCAGCAGAAACAGTTCCATGAGTGGCACCCAGCAATGTTGAGTAGGTGCAGACACCAACAAGTGACTTCATTTCAGTAGAAGCAGTTCCATCAGTGGCACCCAGCAATGTTGAACAGGTGCAGACACCAACAAGTGACATCATTCAGCAGAAACAGTTCCATTAGTGGCACCCAGCAATGTTGAGTAGGTGCAGACACCAACAAGTGACATTATTTCAGTAGAAACAGTTCCATCTGTGGCACCCAGCAATGTTGAACAGGTACACACAGCAACAAGTCACATTATTTCAGTAGAAACAGTCCATCAGTGGCACCCAGTAATGTTGATCAGGTGCAGACACCAACAAGTGACATCATTTCAGTAGAAGCAGTCCATCAGTGGCACCCGGCAATGTTGAACAGGTGCAGACACCAACAAGTGACATTATCTCAGTAGAAGCAGTCCATCAGTGGCACCCAGCAATGTTGAACAGGTGCAGACACCAACAAGTGACATTATTTCAGTAGAAGCAGTTCATCAGTGGCACCCAGCAATGTTGAGCAGGTGCAGACACCAACAAGTGACATTATGTCACTAGAAGCAGTTCATCAGTGGCACCTAGCAATGATGAGCAGGTCCAGACAGCAGTCCATAATATTCACTATCACTAATCACACTGTTCATCAGAGTTTATAAGCAGAAATTAAACATGTCCTACTGGCACCAATCATGTAGAAAAAGTGCAAGTAACAGTCCATAATATTCACTATCACTAATCACACAGTTCATCAGCAGAAATTAAACATTTCTAAGTGGCACCCATTATGTTGAAGAAGTGCAGGTAAGAGTCCATAATATTCACCATCACTAATCAGACAGTTCAGGCATGAACAATAATTTGAATGCACACACAATTGCTTTTACAAAATTATTATCAATGCTCTTACACTAAACATACAAATTATAATAAACACACAAATGATATCAGATAATTGTCATATTAACTATTACAAATACACAAATATCAGTAAACCTATAATATTTATGGGTGTCAGTGCAAGCCACAACAAACAAGTAAAATAATATTTAGGAAATACGTCGGTACCAATTATCTGGGATTAGGAAAGGAAAACACACAAAACACACTCACTCATCTTTCATCCACATTAAGTACTACTGTGTAATTGAATAGTGTTAACTGTGTGAATGCAATTCTGTCAAAATTTGATGTTCATCATGTGTATCAAGTAGTAGTGGCAGCAATGTATAACAGTCAATAATAGTTAGTCAACGTCATAGTCATCATGTCAAGACCAATGTTTGCCAAGCCAAATCAAAATGTACGGTTGCTGAACAACTGTCAGTGAGCCAAGATATGCAAATGCTTCCTCTCTCAAAAAAAAGTATATACTGCTTAGTGATTTAACAAAGTGTGTGTGTAGACAATCTTCCTTCTACTTGAGTGTTCTAGTCTGCCATCTTCATCCTCCTTGTTCCATATAAACCAACAAAAAAAATATGCTCCTCACTTACTTTACCTCTTATCCACCAAAACTCCAATAATCATCAGCATCACATAATCTCAATACTTCTATAATACCTCTTACGTCGATACATATAAATCTTATCATCAATATCATTTACCTTACCTCTTGTCCACCAAAACTCCAATAATCATCAGCATCAGATAATCTCAATACTTCAATAATACCTCTTACGTCGATACATATAAATCTCAACTTCACATAATCTCAATACCTCAATAATACCTCTACAATACGTCGATACATATAAACCTTATTACCAATATCATTTCACTTCCATAACAACTCTTTCCTCTAGTCAGTCTCCTCGAACAAGTACAGATAAAATCTAGTGCAAACTTCAATTCATTATCCCATACAATCCGAAGACACAGTGTCCACACACAACCTCTGTGTAATCCATCTGACCCATATCTTCTACTCATTATGAATCATAAAATACAATTTGGTTTCCTTGTTCATCATTAAATAAAAGAAATGCATACATGACTTCTAACAGCCTTCAGTTTGAATAACTCTCAGTAAGTAAGTACGAGTACGTAGTATGAAAGATCACATAAGACTTTGAGTGAATAAATCATAATATTTCACAGTGTGTACACCACTTCAAGAATCATGGCAGAAGCAAACATGTGGAGTATTTCTTGTGTCAAGTGTCACTTGCTATTTCAATTGCTCACGAAGAATGCAGTGTAATAACTGTCAATGGTCTAAACCCAGTGTTAGTATGTCATGTCATTAGCTTCCTTCCTATTAGCACAAATTTATACAGCTTCCATAAAACCTCCAGCTCATGTGACTTCTATGAAGTTTCTTGTACTAATGTCGTTCGTCGAATTATAGCAGTTCATTTTCTTATCTTAAAAATATAAGGCACTGAGCAGAAGCAAAACATGCAACAGCGAGTAAATATACCAGTAGAGAACAGAATGTCAACAAGTGGATGCAGCACAATCCCTACAATGAGGCTCTGCCAAGCAAACAATCTATAATTAATACCATAGTGTGACCTAAACTCCATGTTTGTACACAGTTTATCAGCATTTCTATATACCAAATTAAAGAGTAGTTATGACAACAAAACAGAAATGTGTAAATATGCAATCCATACACAAAGCAGCAAATATATATCTTACATCATAAACAGGTCTTTAGCATCATATCAGCATAAGCAAATAAATGTTCGTATGTCATCTTAATAAGTAAACATGAAGGCGCAAGCAGATAAATCACAAAGTGTAACCTACATACATAACCACATCAGCACAATTAATCAGGTGACAATTATAATTTAAATAAATAAGCACAGCAGGCACATAATAAAAAAATGTGACATCAGTGAAAAAGCAGTGCAGCCAAGCGATGCATGATATACACAAGTAACAACCCTGTTCGTTAATCAATCATTGTCAAAATCAGTAAATGTACGCAAGCACGTCGCTTCATAAGTAAATTCATAGAACATGAAATTTAGCACAAAGTATAAATCACGTAATCGCGAGCAGCAAATTACGTCTAAAGTACGTACCTAAGTGGAATTATGTTACCTGAAAAATAAAGTCAATTAATAGTTACCCTTTTTAGTTTATTACTTTCTTCTTCGAAATTACATTCTTCCTGAAATTTTCTCGATAGCAAGTCGTCTTAACATCGGTCACACACAGAATTTACCTGAAGTTCTTAAATATTTTATACAACCGTATCCTGAAAAATACTGAACGTTAATAACATAATTTATCAAGTCACTATAGCTTTATACTGAATTTAATCCGAGAAATTAGACTGTGTATTTGTTTACGGCTGTGAGTGCATTCGCACTGAGCGCTCGATCAGCTGTAGGCGCGTGACGTAGGAAGTAATTGTTTGCGGTCAACGACTGCCTCGTGCGCCGCGCAGAATTGACTGTTGCTTTGAGTCTGTGCCGCCGCCAAAACACAGCGCGGTATCCTTGTATTCTTTGCATGTTTACATGTAGCTGTTAGTTTCTCTAAAGTATGTCATTCCACAAAAATTTTAACGTTCGATATATGATGTATTCCCTTAGAGCGCCGAGATTTAAGAGTTCAACAGTGTTATCATGAATAATTTTGCGAATTCTATATGGACCGTTATAAAGCAGAAAAAATTTGCGACACAAGCCTTTTCCTTTGTGAGACAAACGATGAGACTTAATTAACACCTTTTGACCAACTGACAAGGTTTTTAAACGACCAGGACGTTTCGCTGATTGCTCTCTTCTAGCAGCCGCAGATGCAATATTTTGCAGAGCTAGGTTCACAGCTTCAGAATGTCGCAGTTTCCGTGTAGGCGGAAAAGGAACGATTTCAGAAATGCGATTTGTCGGTGCTTTATTTTTTAATATTAATAGAGGCGGTAAAGAAGTTTAATCATTAGGGAGTTCATTCAGAATGTTTTGAAAAATATGAAGGTAATGATCCCATGTTCTGTGATGCTGATAACAATAAAGTCGACACAATTTATTGATTTCCTTCATCCATCTCTCTGAAGCGTTAGATTGAGGGTGAAAAAGTGAAATGAAAATTGGTTTAATCTTACGACGCCGTAGAGTACGAAGCCAAATTTTAGAGCGAAACTGCGATCCATTATCTGATATAACCTTATCAACATGACCAACTTCCTTAAGAAAATGTTTGATGAAAGCGTTAGATACTGAACGAGCTGTTGCTTTGCGTAAAGGTGTAAAACACACATATTTTGATGTCAATTCCACTGCTACGAAAATGTACGCAAAACCATTAGTAGAACGAACCACTGAACCGAACAAATCGACTGCAGCCATCTCCTTTAATTTCGCTGGAATGATAGGAAACAACGGTGCTCTGTGAGAAATAGTTGGCGGCTTAGCCTTTTGACATAATTTGCATTTGGCAAGAACAGATCGAATACGTTTTTCCATGTTACTGAAGTAGCAATTTTCTCGTAATTTATGAAAGCATTTTCTGGGACCAAAGTGTGCATAACTGAAATGTGTGTACCAAATCAATTTATTGACCCACTCATCAGGAATACAAACTAACCAAACAGAGTTGTCAACCGATTTTCGTTTAAAAAGAATATCATTGCGAAGTAAATAATGCTGTCTAATCGCTACGCTTTCCTTTCTCCTCCACTTCTCTTTAATGTCCTTCCAGATTGGATCCTTATTTTGTTCCTTAGCGTTGTCCTGGAGCGAAGAAGAAATAAAATTCTCAAACGCAACACCTTGAATATACATCAAACAATAATTGTTTTCCTTGCAGTCCTCTTCAGCACTTCGTTTAAAACCCATAGGTGCACGTGATAAAGCATCAGCAACAATATTTGAAGAACCCTGTATGTAAACAATACTAAAGTCAAATTCCTGTAGATACAACGCCCATCGTGACAATCTTCCATGAGTTAATTTTGTTGACATAAGAAATTCCAGAGCTCGATGATCGGTGTAAACCTTAGTATGTCTGCCATACAAAAATATGCGAAATTTTGTGAAAGCCCAAACAACAGCCAAGGCTTCAAGTTCCGTAATCGAATAATTCTTTTCTGATTTAGAGAGAACACGACTTCCAAATGCAATAGTCTTCTGTAGTACAACGCCGTTTTCTTCTATCTCTTGAAATAAATGTGCACCTAGGCCTTTGTATGATGAGTCCGTCGCCAAACAAAAATCTTTAGATAAATCCGGATGTGAAAGAAGTGGAGCAGCAACTAAAGCATCACGAAGCTGTTCAAATTCTGACTGAGCTTCCTCATCCCAACACCAATTAGATTTCTTTCCAGATAGTTCACATAAACGAGGTGTGGCCAAATCGTCCAATCTAACAAAGCGTCTAAGAAAATTACAGACACCAAGGAAACTACGAACATCACGTTTTGTGGTAGGAACAGCATAATTACGAATAGCGTCTAGTTTCTCTGGATCAGGAAGAATACCTTCTGTAGAAATACTGTGACCAAGAAATTTCACCTGAGAACGACCAAATTCAGATTTTTCTAAGTTCACTGTAATGCCAACTCTTGCAAAAATACGTAATAATGAATCCAAAATTTTGTTGTGTTCACTCCAAGAATGTTTAGCAATAAGAATGTCGTCAACATATGACGTAATATTGTCACGAAGATAAACAGGTAAGATTTCGTTTAAACTACGAATGAATGCTGCAGAAGATACAGTAAGTCCAAACGGTAATTTCCGAAACTGGTAACAGTTACCAAAAGCTAAAAAGGCAGTATATTTTCTACAATCAGGGTGGAGTTCTATTTGCCAAAAACTTGCGCGCATATCAATCGTGGATAAAACTTTAATTCCATGGAAATGTTGAAGAAGTTCATCTAAATTTTGTGGACGGTCAGTTTCAGGAATGATGATATTATTTATCTGTCTGGAATCCAGAACCAAACGAATTGACCCATCCTTTTTAAGAACAACGTGTAATGGGCTGGTATAAGGACTGACTGCTGGCTCAATAATGCCTTGATCTATCATGTATTGAAGTTCACTCTTAACCTTGTCTCTGTAAGCCAAAGGAATAGCGTACGTTTTCCCCCGAAATGGTGTGTGTTCTTTTACTTTAAATAAATATTGTAGGCCTTGTATAGTTCCTGTGTGATGACTAAATACTGTAGCATGTGAAGTCAAAATGTGGTGCAGCTCTTCTCTTGCAACGTCATCTGGCACTAAGCTTTCTTAATCTTTTCATTAATTAATTCTTCGCTATTAATTATATCATCCATCGCGTCTCTGTATCTATTGTCATTGTCATGAATAAACACACTCGTCATAATGCTCAACGAAAACATCAGAAGTAAGAAACCTTAAACATTTTGTATCTGATTCAGATCTTGTTAAACACTCGAAAAATTTCAAATATTTCGGCATTCCGGCAACAGTCAAATTCACACTTCCTTCTTTAAAGTTCAAAATTGCCTTATGTGTGTTAAGAAACTCCATACCTAATATAATTTGTGTACTGAGTAATGGAACAATAATAAAATTAGCAGAAAATTCATATCCTTGACAAATGAAATTTAAGTTGGTCTGTTGTTTGACTTCCACACTTTTTCCAGAAATCGCTCCTCGAATTGTAGTTTTAGAAACAGGTAACACAGGACAAGCCATAGTTCTTACACATATACGAAAAACTGGTTCACTAATGACATTCAATGGACTCCCAGAATCTAAAACTGCAGAGAACTTATTCTTACCCACACATACTTCAATAACAGGATGTAAAAATGCGTCTACATTATTTTCCTTTTCGTCTAGCAAAATGTCTCTCATGTCTTCCAGGCGTACGTAGTGTAAAGTCGTAGTGTCATTACTTTCTGAACCGTCTATATTGCTGCCAGAAGCCGAAGCTGCAAGTCATTGTCGATTGTTTGCGTCACGTCTTTGATTATTCGCGTCATTTCGCGGATCAATTTCTACGATTTGCACTTGTCTCTCTGAAGTTCTGTCACGTGGAGGATGCCAATTAGGTCCCTCCTGTCTGTTAGATACAAATTCTTGGTTGTGTCTGTTATAAAAATCTCTATTTTCCTTCTATCTGAACGATTACTTCTTGGCCGGCCGCGGTGGTCTAGCGGTTCTGGCGCTGCAGTCCGAAGCCGCGGGACTGCTACGGTCGCAGGTTCGAATCCTGCCTCGGGCATGGGTGTGTGTGATGTCCTTAGGTTAGTTAGGTTTAAGTAGTTCTAAGTTCTAGGGGACTTATGACCTAAGATGTTGAGTCCCATAGTGCTCAGAGCCATTTGAACCATTTTTGATTACTTCTTGTGTAATTTCGACTGTCACTTCTGAAATTACTGTTAGACCTACTACCCTGGTTATTTCTGTAGTAAGAATTTCTATTATTGTATGAATAATTTCTGTCTTGATGATAACGATTACTGTTTCCGTATGATTGATCATTCCGGTACGAATTACCGTTATTATAATTGTCTGTGTAATTTCTGTTAGAACGTCTGTTATTGTCATAAGGCTGGTATCTATTGTCCTGTCTGTTTCGTCTGTCATTCTCAAAATTACCGCTAGAACGTCCGTTCCGATCACTATCTCTTTTCTCTGAAAATCTATTGTAATTACTGTTACTGAAAAAATTACAAGAAGTCCCGTCGACGTTGTCATACTCAAGTTCTTGTAGCAAAGTCTTAAAAGTCTCAATGTCGTCTTTACATCTTCCGGCAAAAGCAATTTGTGTTATTGATTGTGGCAGCTTAGTTAAACAAATGCGAATTAATTCAGTCGGGCTATAAGGGTTGGACAGGAACTGATTCTTTCGAATCATGTCTTCAAAGTATTCTGCCGGCGTGCGGAACTCACACTGTTTAAAATTACGCTGCATAATAAGACTGTGTTTGACTCTGTCTTGCGTGTTTTCGGACCAATATGCCGATAGAAATGCATGATAAAAATCATTTAGATTATTACAATCTCTAATAAGTGCACGCATGCGCGTCGCCGGTTCGTTTTCTAAATATCCACACATAAATTCCAGTTTGTGACTTAGTGGCCAATTTGGTGGAAGTGCGTACATAAATTGATCTAACCATGAACATGGATGTATGTCATTCCTGGAATTGCGAAAGATCTTAAATTTCCGAACAGTCAAGAAGTGTTTATGGTCAAAGTTTTCTCCTCGTGGCGACAAAGACCTACCGCGACTGTTCCAGTCCGAATGTCGATTATTGTCAAGTTCACGCGCCTGGCGCTCTCTTGTTGCATCCCGTAAATGAAACAAATTATTTTCTTCAAACCCCTCTGCTATTTGTGATTCTAAATTTATTTTGCTGTCTTTTCCTACGATTTCGCCTTCAATTTGTTTGACTTGCTTTCGTAATGCCTCAACTTCCCTTTTAACGCGTTCATTAAATTTTCCCTGATTTTCAACATGTTTATTTATGTTCTGGTACTCTTCGGTTTCTGCAAATGGTAATGGAGCTGTATCATCCGAATCTCTGTCCCCATGTAAACTAAGATTTGTCAATTTATCTGAAATCTCCTCAACTCTTTCCGATAAGTCACCTATTTTTTCTTTCTGTTTATTTACGTCTTCCGTAAGTGTCGCGACTCGGGTTTCAGTATTAACACATTTGGTAGTTAACTGTTCATATTGTTGTGTTAGATTATTTAATCTGTCATTTGGTACGGATTCCTCGATTCTCTCAAATAATTCTTCCTTATCGTGTGCACATTGTAAATTTAACTCTGAAAATTTTTGTACTATCACGCGATCTTTTTCTTCCTGTTCTCGGTCCTCTTCCTCTTGTCTAATTTCTGTTGAAATTAAACTATTATTGTGAGCATTCAAAATCGGTTGTACTTCTTCTCTGATTTCTTTCTTTGATTCATCTTTCATGTTTTTGAAACATGTCCCTATTCGTGAGTCTAACCGTGTTGTCATTGCTTCCATCTCGGTTTTAAACAGTGTTTCCATTCGTGCTCCCAAATTTAATATAGCACCCATCAACTGCTCCATTTCTTCTGCCGTTAACCACGTAATCTGAGAATTTTTCGATTGTGAAAAATTTTGAACTGTTTCCGGATTATTTTCCCGACTTATTAAATTGTTTTCCACTTCATTATTCATCATCCTGTTCTCCTGTGTTGGCGAGTTCGCCATGTCAACAATTTCGTTATTCTGACTATTCATCATTTTAGCCTTTTTCATCGATCGCGTAATCATTTACAAAATGTACAAAACTCGTCACTATATGAAAATTACACACAATGACACTATATCTCCAACAATACCATTCACACGGAATGCTTCCCTCAAACACGATTAACGAACAATTGAAATCTTCATAATTGCACAAAATTGTCAGACCTGTATACAAGACATCAAAAATTAAATTCTGCCAAAATACCATTAAAAGAATGCCAATTACCAAATCTACACATGCAATATAGACTACAATTACTAAACTACAAATTACTACAACAATACTACTGTCTACTATTTTTACAATCAGAAGAATTCCAAGGGACGATCCGAAGCAGCGGTCGCCACGTGCATGGGGGCTTATTTATTTACTATGCAAATAATTTTAATTTTAGTAGCTGTCTATTCGGTTACGCTGTCTCGTAAACGGTTGTCCCTGACTAGTTTTAGTACGCAATCTGACTGCATAGAATAACAACAAAGAATTAAACGAAATTTCCGTTTAACACAATTAATTAATTAAGTCCCCAGCAACTATGAAAGCTACGAAACAAGAAGCCACAAGTGTCACTGTTCTGTGTGTGGAAGTGTGATTCAACGTACACATCTGGCACGGTTCTTCTTCAATAAGACAAGAAATTTTAAACACCATTTATACTGAAGTAATTTAAAAAAATAGAAATACTATAATTGCGCAAGAAAACCAGAATTACACTCTAATACAAGAACACAAGCCAGATGCTTTGTTGACTGAACCTGTAATGACGCATTATTTAAGACATTGAAATAATAAAAAGAAAAACAAGGAATTTTGTTACCTTCATATACAGTATATTGACGGAAAGCACTCTGATCATTACATTACCTCCATTCGAACAACATCTGGTGTCTAGCCCATCAAACAACTGCATAAAACATGGAACAAGCACTCTCCACTACGACTTCTCGACAAGATCTTTTCACTACGACATCTCAGCAAGCACTGCCAGTGGAGGCGGCAGAATAATACTCTCTGGCGCGATCTCTGGCGCTGTGGCTCAGTGTAGCCACCTTTCAATGGTAGGTATAAAACATCCTCTGGAATCGTACTAAATGCATCATTCGAAAATTATTTTGAGCAATTAGTTCACGAGACCACTCGAAGTGTAAATGGTTGTAAAAACATACTTTACCTTTTTACCACAAATAAACCCAAGCAAATAGGGAGCATTATGACGGATACGAGGATTAGTGGCCACAAGGTCGTTGTAGCGAGACTGAATACCGTAACACCCAAACCCACCAAAAATAAAGCAAAATATATTTATTTAAAAAATCAGGTAAATATTCACATTACAGCTTCCCAAGAGACACCTCCACTCCTTGCGAACTCACTATGAAGGTGTAGACCAGATGTGGTTTAAATTCAAAGAAATAGTACCGACAGCAATGGAGATATTTATGCCAAATGAATTAGTAATAGATGGAGTTGATCTCTCTCCCCCTTCCCTCATGATGAACAAAACGGATCAGAACAGTGCTGCAGTAGCAACGAAAAAAAGCAAGCCAAATTTAAAGGAACGCAATACTCCCAAGACTGCGAAGTGTTACAGAATCCTGAAATTCGGCACGAATTGTTTGTCCTATTTTATTGTTAGTAAACTCTTGCCATGTTTATAAAAGATTAATCTCATTTTCGTATATTAATCACCAATCACTAATTGAGTACAATAATGCCAGGGCCACCATTTTATTAATTTTTCTCGGCATTCAGTTTTTATTTAAGATTCTGATAAAAGTGATAACCTCCAAATACAGGCTAGCAACAGCGACTACTGTCAGAGGGCATATTTAATTTAGCAGACGCATGGCCAGGTGGACAAGTGGAAGGCATACAAGTACAAGAATTGCTGTCAGGGTGTAAACCTACACTCGCCTGTGGTCTTTCAAATCAAACCGCAAGACTAGCGTACTATTGCATAATTGTTACATTATATGGATCCCATACAGAAACTTTCAAATTTTATGGCAAAAATTTGAGTCATTATTACGCGATCTAGTAGGCAAAAGAAAGCAAATGATAGGCTCTGGAGTCTTTAACGTTAGTTTCCTGAAAGTTTCATATAAAAGAAACGATTTGGTAATGGTACTGAACACTTTCAACGTGTGTTTTGTCGTCAATATTCCCAGCAAAATTGCAAGGGGAAGCCGTTTGTCTACATCTATAATCTGCACACGACTGTGGCAGAGGGTATGTCCCATTGTGCCAGTTATGAGGGCTTTTTCCCTCTCCATTCATGTATGAAGCTCGGGAAGATGTATATGTGCGCGCTATAACTAATCTAATCCTCTCCTCGCGATCCTTATAGGCGTGAATGTAGGGAATTTTAGTATATTTATAGAGTCACCCTTTAAAGTCAACTCTTCTGACTTTTTAAGTAGGCTTTCTCGAGGTAGTTTACAGCTATCTGCAAGGGTCTGGCAGTTCAGTATCTTCAGTAGCTCTGTAATATCCTTCCATGGGTCAAACAACGAAACTTGTGACCATTAGTGATGCCTTTCTCCATATACATTCAATATCTCAGTTCTGTTTGGTGACGATTTCACGTAGCTGAGCAGTATTTTAAGATGTGCCACACGACTGATTTGTAAAAAATCTCCTTTGTAGTGTAATTGTATTTCCCTAGTTCCGATAAGCCGAAGGCTGCTACCTGCTTTACTCATAACTGAACCTATGTGATCGTTCCTTCTCATGTCCCAGGTATTTGTATGAGTTGTCCAATTCCAAATGAGACTCGTATACAATTATACTCATAGGATACTACTTTTTTATTTTTGTTTTGGGAAGTGCACAATTTTAACAATTACAAACACTTAAAGCAAGTTGCCAATCTTTGCACCGCTTTTAAATATTACCAAGATCTGACTCAATATTTGTTGCAGCTTCTTTGAGACGGTGGTTCATTATAGATAGCTGCATCACTTGCGAAAAGCCTGAAGGTACTATTAATATTGTCGACTAGGTCATAAATATACAAAAAGGATACCAATTCACTTCCTTCGGTCACACCCGAAATTACTATATCTGTTAATGACTCGCCGTCCAAGATAACTTTCTGCACCTCCCCTAGCAAAAATTCCTCAGTCCAATCACATATTTCGTCTGATACCCCATATGAATGTACTTTTGACAATAAACGTAGTGTAGTGTTGAATCTAATGCTTTTCTGAAATATGTATCTACCTGACTACCTTGACACAAGGCGTTCAGTACACCATGTGAGAAGTAACATGACTACCGTAGGCGGCTTCAAAAATAAAGGCCCACATATAAAATGAGGAAACGTTTATTTGAATTAAGGAAAACCATTATGAGACAAGACTTGAAAAGTGATTAACAGAATACACGCTTCTGGTTGTATCCAAACAGTCCATCTGTATGGTACTGGAGGAAACCAAGATCTTCAGTTAAAGTTCTTAGTGACCTTAATATAAAACAAAGTCCAAAATAAACTCTTCTACGTTGAACACAAAACAGTCCATCTGCCTGATGATGGGTAAAACAAAAGTTCTGAATTATGCTGAGGTGACAAAAGTCATGATATATCTCCTAATATTGTGTCAGATCTCCCTTGTCTGGCGTAGTGCAGCAACTCGACGTAGCTTGGACTCAACAAATCGTTGGAACGTCCTTGCATAAATATGCCTCTACAGCCGGTCATAGTTGTGAACGTGTTGCGGTGTAGGATTTCGTGCACAAACTGACTTCCCCATTACGACCCATAAAAGTTCAATAGGATTCGTGTCGGATCATCTGGTTGGCCAAACCATTCGCTGAAATTGTCCAGAATGTTCTCCAAACCTCGAATATCTTCTGTAATGAAGCAGGCTGCCTCTGTAGCTTGAGTGTGGTGTGGGTAGCAGGCAGAGTAGACGTGAGCGATACGATACTGCAAGTAGAGTGAGAGTCGGATTTCAGATGGTCGATGTTTTCGGAATCCATGTCAAGGATACTGGACGGTAGTTTTGCGGATCGTTTCTAGTGCCCTTCTTGTAGACTGGTGTAACTTGCGCTTTATTCCAATCTCAGGCTACGGTTTTTTATTCGGGAGGTTTCATACAGATTATACTGAATGGAGGAGTTAATTCATGCGTAAATTCAGTACAAAATAAGATATGGAAGCTATCGGGAAATGGGGCTTTATTCAAATTTAGTGATTTCAACTTCTTCACAGCAACACTGATTCTATAATTACTTCACTTATCTTTCGAGTTGTACGATAATTACATTGCGACAATACTCGTGGGATTTTCCTCCGTAAAAGCAAATTTGAAAACTGAGTTAAGCATTTGTGCTTTTGCTTTACTATTCTTTATTTCAGTTAATGTCTCGTCTATGAGTGAGTGGACACTAACTTGGGCTTCACTAATTATCTCTACAAAAAAACAGAATTTCTTCAGGATTTGTGGTCGATTTTCCAACAACATTCTGCTACAATAGTCACTTGAAGCCTTCACACATTGCTCTCTTGACAGCCAAATGCATTTCATTAACCTCATTCAGCATCTCTCTACCTATAGCTCAATGCTTAGTTTTACGTCTATTGTGCAGTAGTCTCTGTTCCCTTAGAAGTTTCTTTACAGTGATTGTATACAATAGGAGGGTCCCTCCCCTTATGAACTGTTCCACTGGCTACATATCTATCCAGCCCATAGTCACCTACACTTTTAATTTGGGCCATAGTTCCTCTACAGGCTCATGTCCCAAGCTAACTTCCTAGTCGAGAAATGACACCACCACATCTTTATCTGGTTTGCTGAACATATAAACAAAAAAATAAATAAATCTTCCATAGTTGCTGTCTGTACTTTAGTAACCATTGTTGCTGCAACTGCCTCATAATCACTGATACTAGTTTTGGTGTGAACGTCCTCAAAGAGTCCAGGTCCATTTGTTACCATTAGATCTAATATACTTTCATCATGAGTGGGGTTCCGGACGATCTGTTCTAGGAAGTTTTCAGAGAAGGCATTTAGTAGTGTTGCACAGGATGTTTGTCACACCCACTGCTAACAAAATTGTTGCGTCCCAATTGATTGTTGGATCATTTAAGTATCATCCAGTGATTACAGTACGACTGGGGAACTGAAGTTTTCTCTTAAGTTTCGGTTACATCATAAAGGAAGTCTGGTGGTCGATAGAAGGGTCCAATCACAATTTCATGCCCACCTCTGATACTGTATCTTGCCCAACCAATCCCGCATGTAGCTTCAACTTATATCTCAGTGCATCTGAGTTTCTTGTTTACAAGGACAAACACACCACCTCCATTTCCGACTGGGATATCCCATCGATAAATACTTGAACGTTCCCCAAAAATCTCACTGTTGTCAACTTCAGGATTTAACCAGCTTCCTGTGCCGTTTATTACGTGAGTGCTGTTTTTTAGGAGCGCATCAAACTCTGCCACTTCTTTTCGAAAGCTTTGGTAGGTAAGGACTATGATTTTAATACAGGGCTATTACAAATGATTGAAGCGATTTCATAAATTCACTGTAGCTCCATTCATAGACATATGGTCACGACACAGTACAGATACGTAGAAAAACTCATAAAGTTTTGTTCGGCTGAAGCCGCACTTCAGGTTTCTGCCGCCAGAGCGCTCGAGAGCGCAGTGAGACAAAATGGCGACAGGAGCCGAGAAAGCGTATGTCGTGCTTGAAATGCACCCACATCAGTCAGTCATAACAGTGCAACGACACTTCAGGACGAAGTTCAAGAAAGATCCACCAACTGCTACCTCCATTCGGCGATGGTATGCGCAGTTTAAAGCTTTTGGATGCCTCTGTAAGGGGAAATCAACAGGTCGGCCTGCAGTGAGCGAAGAAATGGTTGAATGCGTGCGGGCAAGTTTCACGCGTAGCCCGCGGAAGTCGACGAATAAAGCAAGCAGGGAGCTAAACGTACCACAGCCGACGGTTTGGAAAATCTTACGGAAAAGGCTAAAGCAGAAGCCTTACCGTTTACAATTGCTACAAGCCCTGACACCCGATGACATAGTCAAACGCTTTGAATTTTCGGCGCGGTTGCAACAGCTCATGGAAGAGGATGCGTTCAGTGCGAAACTTGTTTTCAGTGATGAAGCAACATTTTTTCTTAATGGTGAAGTGAACAGACACAATGTGCGAATCTGGGCGGTAGAGAATCCTCATGCATTCGTGCAGCAAATTCGCAATACACCAAAAGTTAACGTGTTTTGTGCAATCTCACGGTTTAAAGTTTACGGCCCCTTTTTCTTCTGCGAAAAAAACGTTACAGGACACGTGTATCTGGACATGCTGGAAAATTGGCTCATGCCACAACTGGAGACCGACAGCGCCGACTTCATCTTTCAACAGGATGGTGCTCCACCGCACATCCATCATGATGTTAGGCATTTCTTAAACAGGAGACTGGAAAACCGATGGATCGGTCGTGGTGGAGATCATGATCAGCAATTCATGTCATGGCCTCCACGCTCTCCCGACTGTGGGGTTATGTGAAGGTTTCAGTGTTTAAACCTCCTCTACCAAGAAACATGCCAGAACTGCGAGCTCGCATCAACGATGCTTTCGAACTCATTGATGGGGACATGCTGCGCCGAGTGTGGGAGGAACTTGATTATCGGCTTGATGTCTGCCGAATCACTAAAGGGGCACATATCGAGCATTTGTGAATGCCTAAAAATACTTTTTGAGTTTTTGTATGTGTGTGCAAAGCATTGTGAAAATATCTCAAATAATAAAGTTATTGTAGAGCTGTGAAATCGCTTCAATCATTTGTAATAACCATGTACTTTCACCTGTACGGGGCGTTCCTTTGGATCTTACATTGATACTTCCTGATCTCCTACAGATATCATTATCCGGACTGGACGGAGAGTTGCATAACCTAAAAAACTCTTTTGTGCAGTCCACACACAATTGTGTATTGTTAGCCACCCCAAGTGGAGGACACTGGTTGCTGTGCTCCACAATTTAGGCCTGTTTCGTGGGATACACATACACTGCATTGTCCATCTGAAAGGCGACACAGAACCGGTTAAGCGCAAATCCCTGGAATTTTTACATTTTCTTACTTATCTCCATTTTCATGACTACTATGTAATTACGTAATTCAAAATTGGATACCTGGCAGAGGGTTCATCAAACCACTTTCACGCTATTTCTATACCATTAGACTCTCTAACAGCGCGCGGGTAAACAAATACTTAAATCTTTCCGTGCGAGCTCTGTTTTATCTTATTATAATTATTATTTCTCCCTATGTAGGGGGGTATCAACAAAATATTTTCATATTCGAATGAGAACTTTGGGTATAGAAATTTCTTGAAAAGGTCTCACCACAACGAAAAAAGCCTTTGTTTTATTGATTGCCACTCCAAATCGCGTATCATACCCGTTACACTCTCTCCCCTATTTCGCGATGATATAAAACGTGCTGCTCTTCTTTCAATTTCTCGATGTACTTCGTTAATCTTATCTGGTAAGGATCCCACATTGCACAGAAGTACTCCAAAAGAGTACGGCCAAGCGTAGTGCAGGCAGTCTCTTCAGTGGACCTATTGCATATTCTAAGTGTTCTGCCAGTAAAATGCAGTCTTTGGTTTGCCTTCCCCACAGCATCTTCTATGTGATCGTTCCAATCTAAGTTATTAGTAATTGTAATTTCTAGGTATTTAGCTGAATTGAGAACCTTTAGATTTGTGATGTACAGTAGCTAGACTTGGCAAATGTATGGACAGGCGATGGGTGATGTCCTATTTGCATATCGATAGTTTAAATCTATCATTGGCCTTGTTGACTATCAATAGTGTGTATCCCTTATTCGTCGCCTGAGTGAAAATGAAAATAGCTTTGAATTTCACTACACAACAACTAGGTCTCGTGTAATTTCATTTAGGTGATGGGGAGGGTCCGGACCCCCAACCCCCCGTCCCAGATCCCCCCCCCCCTTTTGACTACGTCCCTGCACTTTACCATTCACAACAGCGTTATCAGCAATATCAGCAAACAGACTCATGCTGCTGCCCAACCAATCCGACAGATCGTTTATGTATGTGTAGAATATGAACAGCCCCATCACATTTCCCCAAGACATTTCTAATGTTTCCTTCGACTCTAATGAACGCTTGCCGTTCAGAATGATTCAATAACTCTTTGAATCAGTCACAATGTTGAGATGACAATGCCCTTGTTTGGATCTTTGTTAACACTCTACAGTAGAACTCATTCCGGAAAGCTGGGTATACAGAATCCATCTGTTCACCTGCATCCACGATTTGGAATATATCGTATGTAAAATGAGTAAGCCGTGTTTCATATGAGTAAAGCTTTCCAAATATACAATGATTTATGGAGAAAACCCTTTCTTTCTCTGCGAAAATCACTATATTCGAGTTTATCATACGCTCAAGAATCCTGGAGCCGATTGACGTTAAGGATGTTGTCGTGGTCTGCAAACCGAAGACTGGTGTGTTGTAGCTTTTTACGCCTGTTCATCTCTGCGTACTATACTGCAACCAATATCCATCCGAACCTTCTCATGTAATCAAACTTTGGTCTCCTTCTATCATTTTTATCCCTCACATTTCCCTTCATTACCAGATCGACTATTTCTTGATGAATGAGGACATGTCCTTTCTTTTAATTGAGTGACATTATAAAGCACTTTTCGCCAAGGTTCGATTCAAGTACCTCTTCATTAGTTTCCATCTAATTTTCAGTTTTCCTCTGCAGCACCATATTTCAGAATAGTCTATTCTCTTCTTGTCTGTACTGTTTATCGTCCACATTTAACTTTCATATAAGGCTACGCTCCAGACAAATACTTTCAGATATTATTTCCTTATTGTTCAAAATGTTCAAATGTGTGTGTGAAATCTTATGGGACTCAACTGCTAAGGTCATCAGTCCCCAATTATTTCCTTATTCTTAAATTCATATTAGATGTCACCTAATTTCTCTTCTTCAAAACCGGTTTTGTTATTGTTGCCAGTCTGCATTTTGTATCCACCCTAGTTCGGACATGGTCAATTATCCTGCTGCCGGCCGGTGTGGCCGTGCAGTTAAAGGCGCTTCAGTCTGGAACCGCGTGACCGCTACGGTCGCAGGTTCGAATCCTGCTTCGGGCATGGATGTTCCTTAGGTTAGTTAGGTTTAAGTAGTTCTAAGTTCTAGGGGACTGATGACCACAGAAGTCCCATAGTGCTCAGAGCCATTTGAATTATTCTGCTGCACAAACAGCAAAACTCATATGCAGCTTTCAGCTTCTCATTTTCTGAGCTAATTCTCTCGGAATCGACTCATTTTATGCGACTATGTTTCATTACCCTTGCTTTACTTTTGTTGATATTCGTGTTATAATCCGTTTTGAAGGCACTATCCACTCTGTTTTGCCAAGTCTTTTCTCGTGTATGACAAAACTGCCATGTCAGAGGAAAATCTTAAAGTTTTCATTTCTTCTGCCTGAACTTTAATTCCGTATCTAAATTTCTCCATATTTTCACATTTCTATCTCATCTACAGACATTGGTGTACAACACTGCTCATTCGTTTCCGTAAATGGGAGTAATCTGTGCTCCGTTCCAGTCGCTTGGGGCTGTGTGCTGTGTGAAGAGTTACGATAAATGATAGATAATAAACGGGCTGATGCCGTGGACGTGGAATTATCTCTGTCAAACAAAGTTGGAATTCCACTGGAGTTTGGTGCATTATTCGTTTTTCAGGTGGTTCAGTTGCTTTTAAACAACAGTGATGAGTATGGCGATTTCATTCGTTTGAGAGTTTGTGCGACGGTTGATAGATGGTGTGTCTGTATGATCTTCTAGAGTGATTGAGTTTTTAGATGAGAGATTTAAGACTTCAGCTTCCCTTTCCTCTCTTACATTTCTGCGCCTTTGTGTACATGACACACTAAATAAAAGTTTTGGAATTGATTAGCGACTTTACGTACGACCAGAATTTTCTGGGGTTATCTAAAAGACCTAATTTACATCCTCATAGTGGCGCTACTAGCGCCACAATTACTCGACTGGCGTGAAATTTAAATAGACATATCTTTCAGATGTAGAAACACGCCTACAACTTCCGCCATCTTGCGCAGCTCCTTGGTGTTCCGATTTTTTTTCCGTCAGTGCGTATTAATGCTTAATCTATACTGAAAATTGAAAGGCCACTGTATTTAACCGTTAAGCGTAGTGTCAACTTGTTCATGAAAGCTAACTGCACTTCGAATAGGAGCATTGAAAACATGGTATCGATAAATGGCAGGAAAGGAACAAATGTCCATTCGAAGAGACAATACTCAACATGCTGAGTTGATGTAAACATTAACTGCCAATATCATAGAAGTATTTGCGATTCCACAATTGGTATATAGGGCGTAGAAAAGCAGTCACTGTTGTAGACCTACAGCCATGAAATAACAGCCAATCAGTGACGAACATGCAGAAGTAAGTGCATTTCGACTAAC
This sequence comes from Schistocerca nitens, assembly GCF_023898315.1. Classification (NCBI taxonomy): domain Eukaryota; kingdom Metazoa; phylum Arthropoda; class Insecta; order Orthoptera; family Acrididae; genus Schistocerca; species Schistocerca nitens. Next base: position 436,854,023 of record NC_064621.1, read on the forward strand.
TTGCCACAGCCAATACATGTTATGCTAAAGAGTGCGGTTACTAACTCAATAAACTGAAGTTAACAGTTTCAGATGAACGGACAAAGCTAGGCAAACGTTATGTTCCCATCCACGGCTTTTTACATTATCTCGCGTCCGTCGGCCGTCGTAATTTAATATATTATTATTGTTGTTATTATGTTCTGATTGTTGCCGACTTACGTGGTGGGCCTTAATAAAAATGATATTTCATTTTATTTTGATTTTACGATTAAATGCTTTCCTGACGTTCTCCTTTTTAACAATATTAATCTCAAATTTTTGTTACGTTAATGAATGTTAGACTCGCTGAATCTTAAAACATGAGAATACAAGTTGATCAATGTAATAAACTTTTCATATGAATATCCTTGGCTAGTCAGCACACTTTAAAGCAAAAGATCTTTAGTTATTAATTACAATTGCGGCCCACACACGCGCGAGAGTATTTTTTCTTACCTCCGTTAACCATTGCCACGTAGTCGGAGTCCTGGCTATGGCTGTCGGCTATGGTACTGAAAATAAGAATCTTGAAGCTACGTATTTCTGCAACTTCGTGCGGCTGTGGAGAAAAATTAATATTATGTTAATAGCGGGCGAGTATTTCGCTTCCGCTAATTTCATAAGTTAATATCGCCACGTAATGGCGTCGTTGGCTGCATCGGCTGCTGCGATTGTTGAACTGTACATTGTTTCAATGTAGGTTAATTCAAGGAAGGCGGACATGAAATCGGGATCATCTGTTACAAATTAAAAGTGCACAATACTATTAAATCAGTATATTATATGCTTAACTCATACAAATATGCTTACATTTGCCAGCACTCACAAGATGTCCGTCTGTACATCATCAAGACAAGTGAAGAAGTGAAGTCGACTAAAAAAATTAACAAAAGAGCGTATCTTGTCGTCTCTTTAGATCATTTTGTCATAAATTATTTCTTTGCATTGCATTTCTTTGCATTTCTCGACAGAGAAATTATTGTTTTACGGCTACATGATAAAAATATATTATTCAATTTTTGAATGTCTCTTCTTTATAAATATTGTTTTTTAAGTCTTTTCGTAATATAGCACTGGGGACGCTATATTGCCCCCCGAAATGTTTATGTCATAAAAAATGTTCGTGTTTTTTGACATAAATATTTCCTCTTTCATGTCCACACGCAGATTTTTCTTTCACACCTTACATATGTCACATCGTATGTTGTAATTACTGAGGTGTGTTGCACACAAAGTGTAATACAGATGACGTTATCTACATAACAATATAATATACAATTGGTTACGTATACAGTCATGTACAAAAGAACATAGAATACAATTAATTTCATTTTGGCTGCTTCTTTTTAGGTTTGCAACATTTGCAGTGTTCAAAGGTATACAATCACGAGTTAGTCCATAAACTTGAAGTCCCAGGGGTGTCAACTATTCGCTCCCCATTTGGCGCGGCCGTAGGTAAACCTGGGGAAAACCTCGGCGGAGCGACAGACTAACTGCTTGGGTCACTTTCGCTTAAATGTTTCTGGGATGTCATTGGAGTACAGGATGTGCATACATTACAAATAATGTTTTGTTGCACTATGCAAAGAAATGAGGTCATTATAACAATTGATTGCGGTGTCGTTGATGATCTACGCCGCGGCGTTTAGCTCGCGACGGCGTCGGTTGGTGTGTTCGGTGGTCGGCGGTCGCGGCGGCTGCGGAGAGGTCAACGCCCGCTCGACGCCAGCGTGTCTCTCGCCGTCGCAGAACGTCAGAATCAGCTGATCGGCTGCACGGTTGGCGATGCGCTTCTGTCTCGCCCGGGCGTGGCGGAGTGGGATGATATCCGCCCCCCGCGCTTGTTGGCAGGAGTCAGCTCTGCTACGCATCTCCGACGTAGTACATGAAACATACACACAACCAACGTAATATTTGTTTCCCACTGCAGATGGTTACGCTAGTGGGAAAGAAGCATTTATTAGTGCGGCAGTTGTTAAGTTTTCGCCAGTTTCCGAGTGTCAAGCTAGCATTGTCTTGTAGAATACATGACATGGATCTTCTCCCGGGAATGAAGTTTTGATGCGCCACTGTTTCCATTACACGTCAGTTTTTGTCTTGATAAAATTATTTATGTTTTCGCCGCACTCGCAGGCACTGGTGAGTGTCCCAGTACGAGCTTAGCACAAACATTCGCCGTTTCTGCGGTCGCTGTTTTGCAACAGTCCACGCATCGCATTCCAATCTCGCATTATTGTGCTCACTGAAACTACAGTCTGTCTCAAAAATATTTACTATGGGTTCACTTCACGTTAACAGTTCACATTTATAAGCAAATTCACAGTTTTTCGTGCGTAATATTGGCGTTTGGCGTCCTTACCGCTGTTGAACGTTCAATAGTAGCACTTCACTGTCCGTATCACAGTTTCACCTTCACAGTTTTTCACACTGCTTAAAGTAACTGTTTCGATTAGTTCACAAACACTAATGTATTTCATTCAGTCTGAACTGGATTTTGGCTCGTGCTGGATTTTACCAGTCTCTCGCGCTAATTATCTCTTTTCATTTTCCACTTAGAGTCGTACTTGCCTTCAGATTTTTTGACTATACAATTGTATTTCCGTCTCATCTGAGGTAAGTCCCCATGTCATGTCTGCCTACTCATTGCGTACTTGCCCTCCAGAGCCAGGCTCGACTTTACAAAACTTTGCCTCTCGCATTATTGTACACATTTTATAATCTAGGCCTTGCGTGCAAGTTCCTAGATTAATGTTAGATTTGTGACTTTTGTTTACACTACAAATTCGTGCAAATATCTGCCTTAGCAGATGGCAATATATTTTAACAGTGCTTAGCGGTAGTCGCGTTTACTGATTTGCTTTGTACCTTGTCCACAACACATGAGGTACCTTGGGTGATGTACACCCTGCACTCATATTGTTAAGTAAATTATGATTGAGCATATTTCAAGATCGGTATAGACATAAATACATGGAACGACATACACACTATAATACTGAATTTCATAAGTTTCATTACTACTACAGTTCAAAAATATTCATGACACACTAATAAAAAATTCTTTCATCATTACATGCTGTTGAATTTTTTTAAAATATTTTTTAAAGCATTTTTTAAAAATGAAATTTGTAAAATATTCTTAAACCTACGTTCATTTTTTTGTGTAATTACTTTAAAATTACTGTTATTCCTTAACATCTACAAAATTAAATCACACTAATTTGTGTGCCTCATTGTCTTTAAATGTTACACTAAAATCTGAACATTTACTCACAAAAAAAATACACTTTAAACTTAACCTACTACTCATATATGTAAACGTTGCTCTACTGAGCAAACTTCTTTAAGTCTTTGTATTTTTCTTGTTTCCTTCGTCATTGCCTCCTTCTTTGACCACGGGATGGTGTAGTTTGCGTGACAGAAAGTAACGTGAGGTACCACTTCGATGTTATAGGTGTAGCCCTCGATAACACCGGGTTTTTCCGAAAACACATTCTCATAATCTGTGAGTAGTTGAGTCAGTTCGTTTTGTTGTGCTTCAGTCAAATGTTCTGACTCCCTAACTTTCATGGCTATCAGTTTCCTTTTTTCCTCCCTGTCTTCAGTAATAAATTCTTTAAAATATACTTGTCTTGTACTTAAGTCAGAATATAAATTCATTACCTGTATTCCTTCGAATCTCGACTGAAAGCTCCGGCAATATTTACCGTGCACTTCCCGTGTCCTCAACAATGGCAAAACTACCCGTCTACCCTCATTCATAAGGCTTACTTCCCCGCACAAGAGGTCGATTTTTGTGTCCCTCTGGCGTAAAAATTCCATCCCCAGGATGCAAGCAACACCTAATCCATTAACTGCTAGGAACGAGCTTCTCATTGCTTCATTTCCTACCGTAAACTCGACTTGCACCTGGTGCTTTATGATATGAGATTGTGCACCTATTGCACCTGATACACGACCATTCTTCACTTGCAATACTGGTATTCTATTATTTTGACTCAAGTACTTGTAAAATTTTGCACTCATGACATTGGTTGACGCACCGGTATCGACTATTATCTGTATTGGTGCTCCGTACATATCTGCTTGCAATATAGCCTGCACAACACTTTTGTCGGTTCGGTTACACTTCTGCGGTATGTCTACAAGTTCCTTTTCTATTTTTATTCCCTCATTGTATCTCAGCATACAAAGTTTATGGCTGTCATTCGTGAATGTGCCCTCACTACACCATCCTGCAGCCAGCAACGGAGAGCGTATTGTGGCTGTCTTTAGTTTAACGGATGAGCATTAGTGGGTTGACAGTTGTCTGTCACTTCCACTAACCTCACATGTGGCTCTGGTTGTTGTTGTTGCTACTGTTGGGTTGGCTACCCTGCCTCCCCGATGGTGTATGGCTCTGGTTTTGCGGTGGTCGGTTGTAACTCCCTGACATGTTCTGTGACGGATCTGGGTTGGCATTCCATTGTGGCGCTGTGTTTTGTTGCCACTGTGGTGTGGGTTCATTACAACCACGCCACTGGTTTCGGTTGTTCCGCCATTGCGGATTGCCGTTACCATTATATCCTTTACTCATGCGTCCATCATGATGTCTCTTTCGATTTTGACGATTACAATCATTGCCGTTATAACCATTGCCATTGTTTGTGCCTCGATTCTGTTGCCGGTGCTTTTGCCTATTCCCGTTACCATTTGGTACTAAGTTACTACCGTTACTGTGGCTGCTATTGTAATCGGCTATTTGTTGATTACAGCCTGCATGATTCCACTTGTTTTCGGTTTTCATATCTTCGATCAATAAGTCAACAGAATCCACTATTTCCATGAATTGTTCTATATCGTATTCCGGCACATTGATGAAATATCTTTTAATTTCACTGGGCAACTTCATTTTTATTAATCTGATTATGTCACGATCGGACATTGGCTCGTCCCAGTACCTGGTTTTGTTTATATACTTTTCGAAATATTTCCGTAACGTTCCCATCTTAGGATTGTACATTTCTGGACTGTACAACTCCTTTCGTAGTCTTTCTTGGACGCCACCGGACCATAATTTTTGCAAGAATGCACCTTCAAACTGTTGCATCGTTAGACATTTTTCGGACACGTCGGTGGCCCACGGTGCCGCGTCACCTTGAATAAAGGAGACCACGAACTGTATTCTTTGTCTTTCCGTCCATGTCCTGGGAAACACATTCCTGAAGCTCTTAATAAATACAACAGGGTGGACATTTCGTTTTTCGCTATTGAAGGTTTGGAATGTCCTGTGTTTTATTACATTGTCCTCTTTTTTGCACATCTGATTGCTACATTCTGGGACATTCATCACTTCGTGATGTGAGCTGCACGGTATCGCATGTTGTTCGTGCTCATAATTCGCATTAGGTTGCGGTTGCGCACTCGCACCCTGCCTACCGTCAGCGTTATTACAGTAATCAGTACGCGGAGTCGGATTCATGATCTGTCCGCCACTGTTTACATTGCTTTCCAACGCAGACAGTCTCCGCGCGACCTCCTGTTGCCAATTTGGCAACTCCGCTGTCACACGGGATTTGATCTGTGTTAATTCGGCGTGTAGTGCGGCAGCGCTAGCGTCAATATTTACACTCGCGGCCGCAGTCGCTTGTTCTACAGCTGTTCTTACGTCGCTTTCAATCTTTGCAGATATCTCGCGATCCTTTACTTCTAGCCATTCTTTTAATTCTTTTTCTACTTTTTGATCTTGCACTTCCAAATATGCGTCAATACTTTTCCGTGCATCTATCTCCACATTATCTACGCGGTTGGTTTAAGTCTGGACATTATCTTCAAGCCTAGCCTGCGATATCTGTACTTTTGCATTTCGCCGGCTAAGCTTTGCACAAGATCGGGTATTTCTTTGCACGCGTCCCGCATCTCGGCAAGTTCGCTTTGGATACTGTCTAGTTTTGCTTCACTGCGCTGCTCTTGCTCAATGAGCTTTTGCGTTAATTTTTTCTCCTGCTCATGCAGCATCTGAGCCAGTTTTTCGTCTCTTTGTTTTTCCCTCTGTTCTGACATTCTTTCTTTTTCCCTTTCTTTCTGTTCTCTTTGTTGCTCTTGCTCATAGAGCATCTGAGCCAGTTTCTGATCTCTTTCCCTATCTCTTTCTTCTAACCTGCGCAGAAATTCTGCAAATGGGTCTGCAATCGGTGAGCATACTGGTGCCTTGCTTAATCTAGCACTCGATTGCCCCCCCCCCCCCCCCCCTGCCCAGGCAGTGGAGTTGTTACTCTATTCCCATTCTGCTGTGGAGCGTCATTCACCGTCCACAGATCCTCGCCCCCCGCTCCGGAATTTATGTTATCCGAGGCGGTGGCTTGGGATTCGTTTACGTATTGCAAATGACCCTCACTTTCCATATTAACAAAATTTAGTTCGTCTGGTACGGATGCTTTAGCTTGTCCTATCTTATCCATAATAAATTCACTTTAAGCCACTGACAAATCTTTAACACTGATACATACACGAATAATTATCCCCTCCAAAAATAAACATATAATTACACAAAACTAATAATTATCCCCACCAAAAATAAACACATAAATACACAAAACACCGAAGGTATCTCATGTGCACATGGTTTCGATATTCCGCACAGAGCTACACAGGATGCTTGCACAATAGGCCTTACCTTACTTATTTTTCTTTCTCGCAATGCTTTTTCTTTTCTACACTTTTTCCTCTCCAGATCTCCTCAGGGTGTGGTTTTGTTGTTGTACATGTAAAAAAATACAACAAGCATTAATATTTTACAACAATTAGACACATACATAATTACATTCATTACAATAGAGTCAGATTTTGTAAATTTCATATTTTCTTTGATCGGGCCCCAAAGTTGCGGCGCTAATCTCGCGCCCGTCGGCCGTCGTAATTTAATATATTATTATTGTTGTTATTATGTTCTGATTGTTGCCGACTTACGTGGTGGGCCTTAATAAAAATGATATTTCATTTTATTTTGATTTTACGATTAAATGCTTTCCTGACGTTCTCCTTTTTAACAATATTAATCTCAAATTATTTGTTACGTTAATGAATGTTAGACTCGCTGAATCTTAAAACATGAGAATACAAGTTGATCAATGTAATAAACTTTTCATATGAATATCCTTGGCTAGTCAGCTCACTTTAAAGCAAAAGATGTTTAGTTATTAATTACAATTGCGGCCCACACACGCGCGAGAGTATTTTTTCTTACCTCCGTTAACCATTGCCACGTAGTCGGAGTCCTGGCTATGGCTGTCGGCTATGGTACTGAAAATAAGAATCTTGAAGCTACGTATTTCTGCAACTTCGTGCGGCTGTGGAGAAAAATTAATATTATGTTAATAGTGGGCGAGTATTTCGCTTCCGCTAATTTCATAAGTTAATATCGCCACGTAATGGCGTCGTTGGCTGCATCGGCCGCTGCGACTGTTGAACTGTAAATTGTTTGAATGTAGGTTAATTCAAGGAAGGCGGACATGAAATCGGGATCACCTGTTACAAATTAAAAGTGCACAATACTATTAAATCAGTATATTATATGCTTAACTCATGCAAATATGCTTACATTTGCCAGCACTCGCAAGATGTCCGTCTGTACATCATCAAGACAAGTGAAGAAGTGAAGTCGACTAAAAAAATTAACAAAAGAGCGTATCTTGTCGTCTCTTTAGATCATTTTGTCATAAATTATTTCTTTGCATTGCATTTCTTTGCATTTCTCGACAGAGAAATTATTGTTTTACGGCTACATGATAAAAATATATTATTCAATTTTTGAATGTCTCTTCTTTGTAAATATTTTTTTAAGTCTTTTCGTAATATAGCACTGGGGACGCTATAATTAGACACCAAGTGTCCGTTATGTTTATGGACAAAGCTTGACTATTCAAACATCCTGCACTAAAAGTGCCATAATGCAATTAATTTATTAAGGTAATGAACTCTACTACTGTAACAGCACCACAGCAAGACAGTCAACATGTGGTACTGCGAGGTACATATCATTAATAATGATATCTTAAGGGTCCATGTTCATTCTTTGCTAATTCACGAAGTGCATTAATGAATGTTTATTGTAGCAAGTATAGTAGAACAGTAAGTGTGAACGATGACAATTATTAAAAAGAAAAATTAAACTAAATTTTAAAGACGTTCTTTTCTCAAATCACATTTTTACAGCAAATGTTCGAAATTCCTCGTTTCACTATCACTACAATGTTGACATTGTGAAGTGGAGCACAGAAAAACACAGCATAACCGACCAGCAGCTCAACCGGACCAAGTTGAAATTGTTGAATAGAATTATATCTTGATCTTCTTTTAGATCTCTGGTCTTAATTTTTTTTATCTATTTTTACCGCACTGGCTGACACATCCAGACACTCCTTTTACACGATCGGCTTTCCTGTCTCAATTGACTACTCGAGACAAGTGAATCTATGGCAGTGTCCCGGAAGTTTCATTCCAGTACTACCTCTCGTCGGTTTTGAGTGGTCATTTACATTTACGTACACGCCATGGACAAAACTACGTGTGCTGTGAAAGCTGTCTGTTGTGCAGTTTGGCATCTGAGCGGTGAAAGTCAGGATACGAGGGACTATACTTTTTACGTAAAATTCGAAATATACGAGGGCGTGCTGAAAGGTAATACCTCGGAATTTCTTACGTGAAAACCCTTAAAGCTCTTTAAATAAAACATACGTGATTAAGATTTTACATCTTTATTCTTCATGTCCACATACTTATTTCTCAACATAGCCACCCTGTCGAGGAACACGTTTCTCCCCATGAGAGAGCCGTTGTCGATACCGTCGCTGTAGAATGTTTGACTTCGTTGACGGAGCCACAGCCTCACCTGTTGTTTAAGTTTTGGAAACAGATGAAACCTGGATGGAACCAAGTCGGTACTGTATGGAAGATGATCTATGACAGTGATTATTGCAGATGTCGCTGCGCTCGTGTATAGTCTGGTATATGCTGAAGTAGAGGCGGCTCCCCGATTGGCGAACACTTGCTGTTTCTCACGCTCCTACATACTTGCGTTACACAGCGCCATGTTACACGCTGCAATTCGGAGCCCTCTAGCGGTAAAGGGCTGCCAATATATAGACATGAAGAATAAAGATGTAGAACGTTAATAACGTTTATTTTATTTAAAAAACTTTGAGAGTTTTCACAAAAAAATTCAAAGGGATTAATTTTCAGCAGGCCCCCGTACTAAAATTGCTCAAGGACAAACGATCTCTTTTATTGTTGATTGGTTTGTTCAACAGTATCTATCAAGACGGAATCATTCCACGTGACTGGCTCAAACCAACGTTTGTATATCTCCCGGAAAGTGCTGCAATGATTATAGAATAATCAGTTTAATGAGTCACACCCTGAAGTTATTCCTTAAAAATGCTGTGTTTGAGAATATACTGTAAATGTGAGGAGAGGATTGGAGACTCTTGGTTCGGTTTCAGGAGTGATTTTGGGACTTGGGAGGCGTTGCTGAGTTTTCGGGTGTTGATTCAATGCTGTCGTCATGTTGATGTCGATGTTTTTGCTTGTTGAAAGGAGTTTGCCAGGGGTAAATTCTCTCCCCGTTGCCTTTTAACATCTATTCTGAAAATATTTTCCGCGGTGCTCTTGATGAAAAATGTCAAAGATTCGTAGTTAATGGAGTTATCACCAAAACCATCAGATGTGCTGATGACACTGTTTTACTTGCAAGTGGGTTGGAAGATCTGTAAAACTACTAAACACTGTTTTCTGGAAAGAACTTCTGGCCTGTTCAATTCTGCTGCTAGTTTCTTGAGAGAAGTACCAGTTATCAATGATCTGACACACAAAATATTTGTGTGATGGAACCCTTTCTTTCTTATCATTACCGCGTGCAAGAGCGCCCTGAATTTCATCTCGATTTCTCTTGACAATCATCAATGTTGTCTTCTTGATGTTTAAACGTAACTCCATGTCATTGCTCTCTTCGTGCCAGAACCGGATCGGCCCTTTGCGAGCCTGTGGTGGTGTTTGTACATTGGTCCTCATGAACAGCGTTAGTGTCTGCGTTCCTCTTCAAAATGCACAGAAAACGGTGTCTGTTCGTGTCCATTTGCACTCTATGATAACAATATGGAATCTTCATCTACCCCTTAGAACGACCTCTTATTCTTCCTACTTTCTTGCCCTCCTCCCTTCCTTCTCCTTGGGGATTTTAACGCCCGTAACCCTCACACTTCAGTGTGGCACACATCACTTTCTCGGCCATTGATCTTTCCATTTGTAGACCTGGATTCCTTCCTCCGTTGAATGGGGAGTTCATGAAGATTTGGGTGACAGTAACCATTTTCTGATCGTTCTAACTTTTCTTCAGCATCACTCACCTGGACGTCCTTCCAAGTGGGCCTTTATTAATGCGGATTGAGATGCTTTTTTCTTGGATGCCCTCGCAACTGCTCCACCGCATGACAGCACTGATGAGTCTGTACAGGGTTTGACCGACGCCATCCTTTCAGCAACTGCATAGCGATTCCTTCTTCCTTGGGATCTCTCCAATGAAAGACGGTCCCTTGGTCGACCCCCAAAATTGCTGCAGCTATTAAAGACCACCGTCATGCCCCCCCCCCCCCCCCCCCAATGCAACAAACAGCATCCAAGTCTCGACCATCTCCTGGCCTTTAAATGGCTACATGCCCAGGCCTGTTATCTAATCAACTGCCAGAAATGGATTTGTTAGGAATGATAGGCCACTGCCATAGGGCCACATAATCCCTCTCCGCAGGTACGGACAAAGATCAGGCGTGATTTTGATCGCTGTCCTTCTACAAAGGCCCCAGGAATTTTATTGAATGGTGTCATATTCACCAGCCTGGAGTTTAACGCTGAATATTTTGCTTTGCATTTCGCACAGGCCTCAGCATTGATCAACTATCCACTTGTGTTCCATTTTCTTAAACACTATCTGGAATGATTCATTTACCTTTCATTCCCCGTCGTCTGGAGCCATAAAATACCCCGTTTAGAGAGTGAGAATTCGCCAGCACCCTTTCTCTCTGCCCGCCATTGCTCCTGGAGCAAACCAGGTTCACAACCAAATGCTTCAACAGTTATCAGTCGTTTGCCAACGTCATATACTTGCCCTTTTCAACTGTCTCTGGAGAGAGTGGGGCCTTTTTCAATTGCCTCTGGAGAGAGGGGGAATTACCTTTCCAATGGCAAGAAAGTATGGTTATTCCAGTTCTGAAATGGAGTCAACCGCTTCTTCAGATGGACAGCTATCGTGCAATCAGTTTAATCAAAGCCCTCTTCAAGTTACTTCAACATATGATGCGTTGAAGGCTTCATTGGATACTTGAATCGTGGGACCTTTGGCTTTAACCCTAGATGGTTTTTGTTGAGGCTGTTCTACTGCAGATAATTTAGTTCACTGCGAGTCTGCTATCCAAATGGCTTTTGCCTGGTGTCAATATCTTGTTGCAGTCTTCTTTGATCTGCATGGGCCGACAAGGCTGAGGTGCCCTCCCTTAGAGAGAATGATTAAAAAAACCCTTCACGAATAAACAGTAAAACCAGGTCAGCGGATGAGACATTGTCTGCTAACACCAGGGAAATATTAAGAATCCACTGCAAGGCAGCTGTGTTAGGATAGTCCACCAAAATGTGGACCACTGCCAAAAGGACATGACAACAACAGTGGGCCAGATCCTCACTCTGGAGGAGATGACCATGAGTCAGACAAGTATGTCCAATGCAGAGCTGGCAAAGGTCAATGGAGTCATTACAAGACGCCCACATGGAGAACCTGCACAAATTCATAGTCTCCTTCATTGCCAGTAGTTTGTTCAGCACAGTCAGAATACGGCATTCCATAACCCAAATCCGTAGAATTTGACAGCATAATACCAATCGAATATCTGGTGCTGAAATACCAATCCCAACAGGTGGCTTGCTAGTAGCCAATTTGGCCAGTGTGTCAGCAAGCTCATTCTGTGGGAGCCCAAAGTGACCCAGGTTCCAGACAAAGACCATTGAGCGTCCAAATTGTCTGAGGGCAAAAAAGGAATCCTGGATAGTTGGAACGACTCACCAGTACATGAACCGATATGCTCACGAGCATGAGAGATGGCTACCAACTCTATAGTGAAAACACTGCAGTCATCCAGCAACGAGTGGAGTTCATTGCATGCTGGATGAATGTGAGCAAAGTTAGTATGACTGGCAACCATTGAATCGTCAGTATAGACTACTTCTGAAGCCAAAATGGGCCAAGAATGGAGAAGAGTTGGCGGCAGAAGGTCTCAGGCAGTGCTGAGTCTTTCGGACTTTGTGACAGGCCAAGACAGAGCTGTGTATGGGGGATGCACCACAGAGGTACACATGAGTTGGCCTGTACAAAGGGTGGTGGAGGGGAAAGCTGGAGTTCTCAGAAAAGGGACGAGGTGCTGATGGCGACTGTAACCTCAGACCTGAGCTGCTGTTGCAGGAGGCATATCTCTGTATCTTAAATGAGGATATGGTACTTTGGATGCACCTGGGAGCGGTGGATGCATAACATATAAGCAATCACCTATTGTTGGTGCAGAAACCACAATGGTGGGACACCCGCCTTCCGCTAGGAAGCCGATCATGGGGTTACTTCAAAAGGCGATAATTGCCATCCATACCACATAACAGTGTATCTGGGCCAGTAACTGTAAGGTCGAAGGTGACACTGAGACATATGTGAGACTCCCATAATCTAGATGGGATTGGATCAATGCTCTCTGGAGCTGTAGCAGAATAGAATGGTCTATGACACAGATGGTAATTTTTAAGGTATTGAAGAGTGTTGTGGTGCGACTAACATATCTGCTTTAGTTGACGAAGATGGGGAACTATATCAACCAGGCATCAAAGACCAGTCCTAAAAACGATGAGAGTCCACCACAATGAGGGGCTTGCCATCAGGTTACAGATCCAGATGGGGATACACTGTACAGTGACGATAAAAATGCTTAGAATAGGTCTTGGCAGTCTATAACTGAAAGCCATGAGTAAGAGCCCATGATTACTGCCTGTGTACTGCTCCCAATAGCCTTTGTACAGCAGCATCCATCATGGACAAACAAAAATAAATGTGAGAGTCATCAGTATACAAAGAGGGGAACATCATAGATCCCACAGCCACCACTAGACCATTGATAGCCGCTAAAAAGGGAAGGACATCCAAAACAGAACCCTTCAGCACCTCATTCTCTTGCAGAGGGGAGGTACTATGGGAGGCACCAGCCTGTATCTGAAAGTGTGACATGAAAGTTCTGGATAAAAATCAGAAGCAGGCCACGAGGGCACATTCACGAAAGGTGGCAAGGATATGGTGGCGCCATGTGGTGTTATAAGGCTTAAAAGGCAGAACATCTTGTGGCTTCGTCTGTCCCTACTGGGCAATGGCTATTTGGGCTTGATGGTCTGCCTGAGCTCTTGCCCTACCCATTCTTCTGCTCTTCCACTCTTTTTCGCATGTTCTGTCTGACTTGGCGTTCTTCCTCTGTTTTCCTGTGCTTCTCTCGCCCTGTCCATGTCGCTAGTCTTTATTATGTATTATTGGTAGCCGTGCCTCTGGTAAGTGCCAGGGAATATGTCCCCCATGTAAGTTTCTGCCTTTTCAGACCACAGGTTGCTCTTTGGATGAGGCACCTCACTCTCCTTTCTTCCTTTCCCCATTTTCTTCTTCGTTGTTCCTTTTTATAGGATTTGTTGATCTTCGATAGACCTCAGGGTTTTCTTTCGTTTGGTTTAGCTCACTAGGCCCTTCTTTGGTGCATAGGTTTGCTGCCTTGCCTGTTCCAGGTAGCCACGCAGGATTAGCTGAGCGGTATAAGGCACTGCAGTCATAGACTGTGCGGCTGGTCCTGGTGGAGGTTTGAGTCCTCCCTCGGGCATGGGTGTGTGTGTTTGTCCTTACGATAATTTAGGTTAAGTAGTGTGTAAGCTTGGGGACTGATGACCTTAGCAGTTAAGTCCCATAAGATTTCACACACATTTGAACATTTTTTTGTTCCAGGTAGGAGGGACTGATGACCTCACAGTTTGGTACCTTTAATCATTAAACTAACCAACCAAACCATACATTACTCTGGTGTAATATTCAAATGACTCAAGATCAATGAGGTGCATTATATACATAAAAATGGAGTATTTATGTTAAATTCTGTACTTCCTACAAACATGTTTTCTCTCTGTATTACACAGGTAAAAAAAAAAAAATACTGTGTTTCTTAGTTATGCCCATGGTAAAGTAATCATTTCTCTCCATTTACTCTGACTTAACATCAAATTGAAGCCAAAGTCAAAATAATGCATTGTTTGCCTACACATGTATACACCGAAGAGCCAAAGAAATTGGTACACCTGCCTAATATCGTGTAGAGCCCCTGAATGCACGCATAAGTGCTGCAACACAATGTGACATGCACTCGACTAATGTCTGAAGTAGTGCTCGAGAGAAATGGCGCCATGAATCCTGGAGGGCTGTCCATAAATCAGTAAGAGTACGAAGTGGTGGAGATCTCTTCTGAACAGCACGTTGCAAGGCAACCCAGATATGCTCAAGTGTGCGGAAATGTTTAGACACAGAAGAGTGTTCTTGAAGCGACTCTGTAGCAGTTCTGTATGTATGGGGTGTCGCGTTGTCCTGCTGGAATTGTCCAAGTCCATTGGCATGCACAATCAACACGAATGGATGCAGGTGATCAGACAGGATGCTTACGTATGTTCCACTTGTCAGAGTCGCATCTAAACGTATCAGGTGTCCCACATTACTCCAACTGAGCCTCCACGAGCTTGTACAGTCCCCTGCTGACATGCACGATCATGGATTCATGAGGCTGTTTCCATACCCATCCACGTCCATCCGCTCGATACAATTTGGAACGAGATTCGTCCGACCAGGCAACGAGTTTCCAGTCATCAACAGTGCAATATCGATGTTGACGAGACCAGGCGAGGCGTAAAGCTTTGTGTCGTGCAGTCATCAAGGGTACACGAGTGGGTCTTCGGCTCCGAAAGCCCATATCGATGATGTTTCGTTGAGTGGTTCACACGCTGACACTTACTGAAGGTCCAGCATTGAAATCTGAAACAATTTGTGGAAGGTTTGCACTTCCGTCACATTGAATGACTCTCTTCAGTGGTCGTTGGTCCCGTTCTTGCTGGAACTTTTTCCGGCCCTAGCCATGTCGAAGATTTGTTGTTTTACCGGATTCCTGATATTCACTGTACACTCGTGAAATGGTCGTACGGGAAAATTCCCACCTCATCGCTACCTTGAAGACGCTGTGTCCATCGCTTGTTCGCTGACTATAACACCACGTTCGAACTCACTTAAAACTTGATAACCTACCATTGTAGCAGCAGTAACCGATCTAACAACTGCACCAGACAATTGTTTTCTTATATATACGTTGCCGACCGCAGCGCCGTATTCTGCCTGTTTACATATCTCTGTATTTGAATACGCATGCCTATACCGGTTTCATTGGCGCTTCAGTGTACCTCAGGCCTATATAGCATCCCCAGTGAAATAATAAGAAAAGACTTAAAAAACAGTATTTATAAAGAAGAGACATTTAAAAATTGAATAATAATAATTTTTCTCCACAGCCGCACGACGCTGCAGAAAATACGTAGCTTTTAAGATTCTTATTTTCAGTACAACAGCCGAGAGCTAGAGCCAGGACTCCGTCTACAATGCAATGGTTAACGGAGGTAAGAAAAAATACTCTCGCGTGTGTGTGGGCCACAATTGTAATTAATAACTAAAGATTTTTAGCTTTAAAGTGAGTTGACTAGCTGAGGAAATTAATATAAAAAGTTTTTTCCATTGTTCAACTTACATGTACATGTTTTAAGATTCAGCTAGTCTAACGTTCATTAATGTAACAAATAATTTATACTGAAGATTAATATTATTAAAGAGAACTTCACAAAAGCATTTAATTGTAAATCAAAATTGAATGAAATATCATTTTGATTAAGGCCCACCACGTAAGTCGGCAACAATTGACATTACCAATAAATAATATATTAAGTTACGACGGCCGACGGACGCGAGATTGGCGCCAAACGTGGGGCTCGATCAAAGAAAATGCGAGATTTATTAATATGATATTTACTGTTGTAATGAATGTAATTATGTATGTGCCTAATTGATGTAAAATATTAATGCCTATACGAATTCTTTTACATGTACAACAACAAAACCTCACCCTGAGGAAATCTGGAGAATAAAAAGTGTAGAAAAGCAAAAGATTTAAGTGAAGGAGAAATAACAAAAGTAAGGCCTATTGTGCAAGCATCCTGTGTAGCTCTGTGCGGAATATCGAACCCATGTGCACATGAGATACCTTCGGTGAGAAAATAGTAAGTAAGGTGCAAATTAAATTGTGTGTATTTGTGTGTTCACGTGTTTATTTTTGGAGGGGATAGTTATTCGTGTATGTATAGTGTTGAAGATTTGTCAGTGGCTTAAAGTGAATTTATTATGGGTACGACAGGACAACCTAAAGCATGCGTATCAGACGAACAAAATTCTGTTAACATGGAAAGTGAGGAACATTTGCAAAACGTAAACGAACCCCAAGCCACCGCCTCGGATAACATAATTTCTGGAGCGGGGGGCGAGGATCTGTGGACAGCAGAATGGCAATAGAATAACAACAACTCCACTGCCTGGGCAGGGGGGCCAATCGAGTGCTAGATTACGCGTGGGCACCAGTATGCTCGCCGACTGCAGACCCATTTGCAAATTTCTGTGCAGGTTAGAAGAAAGAGATAGGGAGAGAGATCAGAAATTTACTCTTTGCAACAAAGAAAACAGAAAGAAAGGGAAAAAGAAAGAATGTCAGAACAGAGGAAAAAAGGAAGAGACGAAAAACTGGCTCAGATGCTCTATGAGCAAGAGCAACAAAGAGAACAGAAAGAAAGGGAAAAAGAAAGAATGTCAGAACAGATGGAAAAAGAAAGAGACGAAGAACTGGCTCAGATGCTACATGAGCAGGAGAAAAAATTAATGCAAAAGTTTAGTGGGCAAGAGCAGCGCAGTGAAGCGAAACTAGACAGTATCCAAAGAGAACTTGCCGAGATGAGGGACGCTTGTAAAGAAATACCCAATCTTGTGCAAAGCTTAACCGGCTCGATGCAAAAATTACAGATATCACAGGCTAGGCTTGAAGACAATGTCCAGACTTAAACCAACCGCGTGGATAATGTGGAGATATATGC
The DNA here is from genome assembly GCF_023898315.1 of Schistocerca nitens. NCBI lineage: Eukaryota > Metazoa > Arthropoda > Insecta > Orthoptera > Acrididae > Schistocerca > Schistocerca nitens. The sequence goes on from NC_064621.1 coordinate 436,871,303, forward strand.
ACGGAAAAGTATTGATACACATTTGGAAGTGCAAGCTCAAAAAGTTGAAAAAGAATTTAATGAATGGCTAGAAGTAAAGGATCGCGAGATATCTGCAAAGATTGAAAGCGACGTGAAAACAGCTGTAGAGCAAGCGACTGCGGCTGCGAGTGTAAATATTGACGCTAGCACTGCCGCACTACACGCCGAATTAACACAGATCAAATCCCGTGTGACAGCGGAGTTGCCAAATTGGCAACAGGAGGTCGCGCGGAGACTGTCTGTGTTGAAAAGCAATGTAAACAGTGGCGGACAGATCATGAATCCGACTCCGCGTACTGATTACTGTAATAACGCTGATGGTATGCAGGGTGCGAGTGCGCAACCGCAACCTAATGTGAATTACGGGCACGAACAATATGCGATACCGTGCAGCGCACATCACGAAGTAATGAATGCCACAGAAGGTAGCAATCAGATGTGCTAAAAGGAGGACAATGTGATAAAACACAGGACATTCCAACCCTTCAATAGCGAAAAACGAAATGTCCACCCTGTTGTATTCATTAAGAGTTTCAGGAATGTGTTTCCCAGGACATGGACTGAAAGACAAAGAATACAGTTCGTGGTCTCCTTTATTCATGGTGATGCGGCACTGTGGGCCACCGACGTGTCCGAAAAATGTCTAACGATGCAACAGTCTGAAAGTGCTTTCTTGCAAAAATTCAGGTCTGATAGCGTCCAAGAAAGACTACGCAAGGAGTTGTACACTCCAAAAATATACAATCCTAAGGTGGGAACGTTACACAAATATTTTGAAAAGTATATAAACAAAACCAGGTACTGGGACGAGCCAATGTCCGATTGTGACATAATCAGATTAATAAAAATGAAGTTGCCCAATGAAATTGAAATATATTTCATCAATGTGCCGGAATATGATAAAGAACAATTTATGGAAATAGTGGATTCTATTGACTTATTGATCGAAGACATGAAAACTGAAAACAAGTGGAACCATGCAGGCTGTAATCAACAAAAAGCCGATTACAATGGCAGCCACAGTAACGGTAGTAACTTAGTACCAAATGGTAACGGGAAGAGGCAAAATCACCGGCAACAGAATCGAGGCACAAACAATGGCAATGGTTATAACGGCAACGGTTATAATCGTCAAAATCGAAAGAGACATCATGATGGACGCATGACTAATGGATATAATAGTAACGGCAATCCGCAATGGCGGAACAACCGAAACCAGTGGCAACAAAACACAGTGCCACAAGGGAACGCCAATCCAGGCCCATCACAGAACACGTCAGGAAATTACAACTAACCACCGCAAAACCAGAGCCATACACAGTATCAAAATACACCATCGGGGAGGCAGGGCGGCCAACCCAACGGTAGCAACAACAACAACCAGAGCCACAACGTGAGGTTAGTGGAAGTGACAGACAACTGTCAACCCACTAATGCTGGATGAGCATTAGTGGGTTGACAATGAGGGAATAAAAATAGAAAAGGAACTTGTAGACATACCGCAGAAATGTAACCGAACCGACAAAAGTGTTGTGCAGGCTATATTGCAAGCAGATATGTACGGAGCACCAATACATATAACAGTCGATACTGGTGCGTCGACCAGTGTCATGAGTGCAAATTTTTACAAGTACTTGAGTCAAAATAATAGAATACCAGTATTGTCAGTGAATAATTGTCGTGTAACAGGTGCAATAGGTGTACAATCTCATATCATAAAGCACCAGATGCAAGTGGAGTTTACGGTAGGAAATGAAGCAATGAAAAGCTCGTTCCTATTAGTTAAGGGATTAGGTGTTGCTTGCATCCTGGGGATGGAATTTTTACGCCAGAGGGACGTAAAAAACGACCTCTTGTGCGGGGAAGTAAGCCTTATGAATGAGAATAGACGTGTAATTTTGCCATTGTTGAGGACACGGGAAGTGCACGGTAAACATTGCCGGAGCTTTCAGTCTAGATTCGAAGGAATACAGGTAATGAATTTATATTCTGACTTAAGTACAAGACAAGCATATTATAAAGCGTTTATTAATGAAGACAGAGAGGAAAAAGGAAACTGACAGCCATGAAAGTTAGGGAGTCAGAACATTTGACTGAAGCACAACAAAACGAATTGACTCAGCTACTTACAGATTATGAGAATGTGTTTTCAGAAAAACCCGTTGTTATCGAGGGCTACGCCTATAACATCGAAGTGGTACCTCACGATACTTTCTGCCACGCAAACTACACCATCCCGTGGTCAAAGAAGGAGGCATTTACGACTGAAATAAGAAAAATGCTTGATTGGGGGATAATTGAACCACCTGCGTGCAGCAGTCCGCTCGTCGCAGTAGCGAAAGCGGACGGCAGTATACGTCTCGCGCGATATTAACAAAATAATTGTACCTGTCAGAACGCGACCAGAAAACCTGGATGAACATATACAGAAGTTTTATGGAGTTAAATATCTGACCTCTGTCGATATGCGTTCGTCGTATTGGCAAATCCCACTAACTGAGTCACCAAGAAAGTACACTGCCTTTGTGTTTGCTGGCAGAAGTTAACAATTTTAAGTTTTACCATTTGGATTAAATGTTAGAGCAGGTGTCTTCATTGCAGCGCTCGATACAGTATTAGGACCAGATTTGCTGGAACCAGTAACGTTTTACGTCAATGACTTATTAATAGCTACTCCCGATTGGGAAAGCCACATGGACAGGCTGAAATGCGTACTAAAAAGATTTTCTGAGGTGGGCGTAACCGCAAACCTCGCAAAATCCAAATTTGGCAGGGAGAGAATAAAATTTCTTGATCATGTAATATCACCTACAGGTATTGTGCCCGATCCGAAGAAAATTGCAGCAATTGAGAACTTCCACCCTCCTAGAACCAAGAAACAGCTAAAGGCATTTCTGGGTCTGGTGTCATTTTTCAGAAGATTCGTACCTGACCAGCTTTTAAATGATAATACCCTGTTAAACTTGTTGAGAAAGAATACTCCCTGGATATGGAATGAACTGTGCCAGCAGTCATTTGAGCAAATACGACAAGCCCTTCTAAATGCTAATCTACTGTCACATCCTGACAAAAATGTCTCTGAGCACTATGGGACTTAACATCTGAGGTCATCAGTCCCCTAGAACTTGGAACTACTTAAACGTAACTAACCTAAGGACATCACACACATCCATGCCCGAAGCAGGATTCGAACCTGTGACCGTAGCAGGCGCGCGGTTCCGGAATGAAGCGCCTAGAACCGCTCGGTCACCGCGGCCGGCTCACATCCTGACATGTCAAAGGAATTTTGCATTGCTACAGACGCTTCCACTGTCGGACCAGGCGCTTGTTTATTTCTAATCGATGAGGAAGGTGGAAACAAGAGCGTAAGAATAATCGGTTTCTCAAGCCGAGTGTTGTCAAGTTGTGAATGATCATATACAGTCACAGAACTCGAAACACTAGCAGGGCCATGAAGAAGTTCAGATATTATATGTACGGAAAAAATGTAAAGATTTTCTGTGATCATCAGGCCTTAAGTTTATTGCTGACATGCAAGTTAATGCACGACAGGTTGACTAGGTGGGTACTCGCTCTGTAGGAATATCAATTTCAAATATTGTATATAAAAGGTTGTGACAACGTAGTACCTGATGCTTTGTCACGGTTGCCGCCAGGTCTGCCTGAGCTAACAACAATACTAGAACAGACAACAGAGGGCAAAATTTTAGTCTTGAAGGACCCTACTTTTCGCAAAAAGTTCCTGCAGGATTGCAAGCAACTGCCTAGGTTACAGGACGAAGATCCCGCCTTGGGAAAAGTCAAACAAGAACTCCTAGCTTCGGGTGGAAATCAGATAGGTAGCCATTATTCTGTGCAAAATGGGGTATTATATTACCGGAAGGATGTTAACAAGGACTTGTGGTGTATCTGTGTACCGGAAGTATGTATCAGTGATTTAATCTGGCACGTGCACCTTTCGTGGGGACACGTGGGCATTGAAAAATATAGAGCACTTCTCGCAAGACAATGTCATTTTAGGATGATGAAAAGAATAATTCAGACTGTTGTAAGGACATGTGTAGTTTGTCAAAGGACGAAACCTACAAATATGCCAACTGTAAGAGAATTGCACCCTGTTGTTCCTAACAAACCATTGCGACTAGTTTCTGTTGACATTCTAGGTCCACTTCCCACTGGCAGAGGTGGTGTGAAATATATATTTGCTGTATATGATGCCTTTTCCAAATTTCTAAAATTGTATCCTGTAAAAACTTCAACGGCCGCACCCCTCATTCAGAAATTACGAACAGATTATTTTGTTAATGTTGACAAACCACAGATCATATTATCCGATAATGGCACATATTTTACTGGTCTCAAATGGAAAACGTTTCTACGAGAGCAAGGTATTAAACACATTTTTGTAGCTTTATTTCACCCTGAGAGCAATCTTGTAGAGCGTACCTTTAAAGAGTTGAACAAGTTCATGAGAACTTACATTCCGAATCGCCACACCAAGTGGGCAGAATACGTTTCGACTTTTGAGGGACTCCATAATAGATTGCCACATTCAGCCACCGGTTATACTCCACTAGAAAGAATGAAACCGACAGCTGGCTGTCACCATTACCGACTGTACCACAAGTTGTACCTCACGAACAAATTATAGCTGAGACTAAATAATTCAACGAGGTGCGCGGAGTGCCGAAAGGAGAAGCATGACAAGAAGATAAAGAAGGTAACACTGTATCAACCAGGTGACTTGGTGCTAATAAGGATTCATCCCAAGTCATCTCTTTTAGCGAAAAAGAATAAGAAATGGCAACCGGTGTGTGCTGGGCCCTGCAAAATCATAGACATACCACATGGATGTAGCTATTTGATGGGTGACGTAGAATCTGAAGAGATCAAAGGGCTCTATCCATACAAAGACTTAAAGAAGTTCGCTCATTAGAGCAACTTTTACATATATGAGTAGTAGGTTAAGTTTATAGTGTATTTTTTTCTGTGTGTAAATGTACAGATTTTAGTGTAACAGGTAAAGACAATGAGGAACACAGGATTAGTGCGATTCAATTTTGTAGATGTAAAGGAATAACAGTAATTTGAAAGCAATTGCATTTTGAAAGAAAAATGAACGTAGGTTTAAGAATATTTTACAAATTTCATTTTAAAAAAATGCTTTGAAAATATTTTTAAAAAAATCAACAACGTGTAATGATGAAAGAATTTTTCATTAGTGTGTCATGAATATTTTTGAACTGTAGTAGTAGTGAAACTTATGAAATTCAATATTATAGTGTATATGTTATTCCATGTATTTATGTCTATACCGATCCTGAAATATGCTCAATCATAATTTCCTGTACAACATGAGTGCAGGGTGTACATCATGTAAGGTACCTCATGTGTTGTCGACAAGGTACAAAGCAAATCAGTAAATGCGACTAACGCGAAGCACTGTTAAAATACATTGCCATCTGCTAAGGCAGATATTTGCACTAATTTATCGTGCAAACAAAAGTCACAAATCTAACACTAATCTAGGAACTTGCACGCTAGACCTAGATTATAAAGTGTGTAAAAGAATGCGAGACCCTAAGTTTTGTAAAGTCGAGCCTGGCTCTGGAGGGCAAGTACGCAATGAGTAGGCAGACATGACATGGGGACTTACCTCAGATGAGACGGAAATACAATTGTATAGTCAAAAGTCTGAAGGTAAGTACGACTCTGGTGGAAAATGGAAAGAGGTAATTAGTGAGAGAGACTGGTAAAATCCAGCACGAGCCAAAATCAAGTTCAGACTGAATGAAATACATTAGTGTTTGTGAACTAATCGAAACAGTTACTTTAAGCAGTGTGAAAAACTGTGAGGCTGAAACTGTGATACGGACAGTGAAGTACTAGTATTGAACGTTCAACAGCGGTGAAGACGCCAAACGCCAATATTACGCACGAAAAACTGTGAATTTGCTTATAAATGTGAACTGTTAAACTGAAGTGAACCCACAGTCAATATTTTTGGGACAGACTGTAATTTCAGCGAGTACAACAATGCGAGATTGGATTGCGATGCGTGGACTGTTGCAAGACAGTGACCGCAGAAACGGCGAATGTTTTTGCTAAGCTCGTATTGGGACACTCACCAATGCCTGTGAGTGCTTTGAAAACATTTATCTAAAAAAACTGACGTGTAATAGAAACAATATCGCATCAAAACTGCATGCACGGGAGAAGATCCATGTCATGTATTCTGCAAGACAGTGCTAGCTTGACACTCGGAAACTGGCGAAAACTTAACAACAACTGCCGCCCTAATAAATGCTTCTTTCCCACTACCGTAACCATCTGCAGCGGGAGGGAAATATTATGTTGTTTGCGTGTATGTTTCATGCACTACGTCAGAGATGCGTAGCAGAGCTGACTCCTGCCAACAAGCGCGGGGGTGGATATCATCCCATTCCGCCACGCCCGGCCAAGACAGAAGCGCATCGCCAACTGTGCAGCCGATCAGCTGATTCTGGCGTTCCACGACGGCGAGAGACACGCTGGCGTCGAGCGGGGATTGACCTCTCCGCAGCCGCCGCGAACGCCGAGCACCGAACACACAACCCGGCGCCGTCGCGAGCTAAACGTCGTGGCGTAGACCATCAACGAGACCGTATTCAATAACGACGATATATTAATTGTTATAATGACCTCATTTTTTTTCATAGTGCAACGAAAAATTGTTCGTAACGTATGCACATCCTGTACTCCAATGACATCCCAAAAAGAATTAAGTGAAAGTAACTAAAGCGGTTAGTCTGTCGCTCCGCCGAGGTTTTGCCCAGGGTTTCCCTACGGCCGCGCCAAATGGGGGGCGAACAGTTGACACCCCTGGGACTGCTAAAATTACAGACTAACTCGTAATTGTATACCTTTGAACACTGCATAAACTGCAACCACAAAAAGAAGCAGCCAAAATGAATGTACCAATGTAAAAGGTCATAACGTAACTGTCAAACTAATTGTATTCTATGTCCTTTTCTTTTGTACATCACTATATTCGTAATCAATTGTATATTATATTGTTATTTAAATAACTTCATCTGTATTACTTTGTGTGCAACAAACATCATTAAGTACAATGACTAAAATATACGATGTGACATATGTAGACTGTGAAAGAAAAAACTGCATGTGTGTGGACACTGTGGACATGAAACGGGAAATACACTCCTGGAAATTGAAATAAGAACACCGTGAATTCATTGTCCCAGGAAGGGGAAACTTTATTGACACATTCCTGGGGTCAGATACATCACATGATCACACTGACAGAACCACAGGCACATAGACACAGGCAACAGAGCATGCACAATGTCGGCACTAGTACAGTGTATATCCACCTTTCGCAGCAATGCAGGCTGCTATTCTCCCATGGAGACGATCGTAGAGATGCTGGATGTAGTCCTGTGGAACGGCTTGCCATGCCATTTCCACCTGGCGCCTCAGTTGGACCAGCGTTCGTGCTGGACGTGCAGACCGCGTGAGACGACGCTTCATCCAGTCCCAAACATGCTCAATGGGGGACAGATCCGGAGATCTTGCTGGCCAGGGTAGTTGACTTACACCTTCTAGAGCACGTTGGGTGGCACGGGATACGTGCGGACGTGCATTGTCCTGTTGGAACAGCAAGTTCCCTTGCCGGTCTAGGAATGGTAGAACGATGGGTTCGATGACGGTTTGGATGTACCGTGCACTATTCAGTGTCCCCTCGACGATCACCAGTGGTGTACGGCCAGCGTAGGAGATCGCTCCCCACACCATGATGCCGGGTGTTGGCCCTGTGTGCCTCGGTCGTATGCAGTCCTGATTGTGGCGCTCACCTGCACGGCGCCAAACACGCATACGACCATCATTGGCACCAAGGCAGAAGCGACTCTCATCGCTGAAGACGACACGTCTCCATTCGTCCCTCCATTCACGCCTGTCGCGACACCACTGGAGGCGGGCTGCACGATGTTGGGGCGTGAGCGGACGACGGCCTAACGGTGTGCGGGACCGTAGCCCAGCTTCATGGAGACGGTTGCGAATGGTCCTCGCCGATACCCCAGGAGCAACAGTGTCCCTAATTTGCTGGGAAGTGGCGGTGCGGTCCCCTACGGCACTGCGTAGGATCCTACGGTCTTGGCGTGCATCCGTGCGTCGCTGCGGTCCGGTCCCAGGTCGACGGGCACGTGCACCTTCCGCCGACCACTGGCGACAACATCGATGTACTGTGGAGACCTCACGCCTCACGTGTTGAGCAATTCGGCGGTACGTCCACCCGGCCTCCCGCATGCCCACTATACGCCCTCGCTCAAAGTCCGTCAACTGCACATACGGTTCACGTCCACGCTGTCGCGGCATGCTACCAGTGTTAAAGACTGCGATGGAGCTCCGTATGCCACGGCAAACTGGCTGACACTGACGGCGGCGGTGCACAAATGCTGCGCAGCTAGCGCCATTCGACGGCCAACACCGCGGTTCCTGGTGTGTCCGCTGTGCCGTGCGTGTGATCATTGCTTGTACAGCCCTCTCGCAGTGTCCGGAGCAAGTATGGTGGGTCTGACACACCGATGTCAATGTGTTCTTTTTTCCATTTCCAGGAGTGTATTTATGTCAAAAAACACGAACATTTTTTATGACATAAATATTTCTGGGGGCAATATAGCGTCCCCAGTGAAATAATAAGAAAAGACTTAAAAACAGTATTTATAAAGAAGAGACATTTAAAAATTGAATAATATACATTTTTCTCGTGTATCTGTATTATAATAATTTCTCTGTGTAAGTTTCGAGGGTAAAGAAATATAACAAAATGATCTAGAGAAACAACAAGATACGCTCTTTTGTTAGTTTTTTTAGTCGTCTTCACTTCTTCTCTTGTCTTGGTTGCGTGTAGACGGACATCTTGCTTGTGCTGGCAAATGTAAGCATATTTGTACTAATTGAGCAGATAATATATTGATTTAATATTATTGTTCACTTTTAATTTGTGAGAGGTGATCCCGATTTCTTGTCCGTCTTCCTTGAATTAGCCTGCATTCGAGTAATTTACAGTGCAACAATCGCAGCAGCCGATGCAGCCAACGACACCATTACGTGGCGATATTAACTTATGAAATTTAGCGGAAGCGAAAAATTCGCTCGCTATTAGCATAATATACATTTTTCTTCACAGCCGCCCGACGCTGCAGAAAATACGTAGCTTTAAGATTCTTATTTTCAGTACAACAGCCGAGAGCTAGAGCCAGGACTCCGACTACAATGCAGTGGTTAAGCGAGGTAAGAAAAAATACTCTCGCGCGTGTGTGGGCCACAATTGTAATTAATAACTAAAGATTTTTTTCTTCAAAGTGAGCTGACTAGCCGAGGAAATTAATATGACAAGTTTATTCCATTGTTCAAGTTATATGCTCATGTTTTGAGATTCAACGAGTCTAACGTTCATTAGCATAACAAATAATTTATACTGAAGATTGATATTGTTAAAAAAAAAGTGAACTTCACAAAAGCGTTTAATTGTAAATCAGAATTGAATGAAATATCATTTTGATTAATGCCCACCACGTAAGTCGGCAACAATCA